>NW_027531894.1:174983-179034 GCF_008692635.1 Crocuta crocuta | reverse complement strand
ACTGCACCGGCCGCCCCCAGCCCCCAGGCCCCGAAAGGCCCTTCCTTGGCCTCCAGGCCTGCGCCCCCGCAAGGGTCAGGGACCCAGGGACGAGTCCCGTCGGGCCAGCAGATGGCAAGGAATGGTGGGACGGGGTGTCCTAGGGCAGGAGCGTCCCCGGCCTCACAGTAGGTACTGGGAGAGAATGGAGCCGGTCCAGCACCTGGTGGCCAGCAGGGCTGACCCGCAGCCCTGCACGCAGGTGACTTTGTATCCACGAGTGCTTCCCGTTACTTTGTAGCTGCAGCCCCTCTCCCTCCTGGGCATGTGGGGGGGGGGGCAGGTGGTGAGGTCTTCACACAGGGTCCCCTTGCAGCAGGGCCCCGGCCTCTGATCTCAGGCCACCCTCGCCTTCCACCCATTCCACCCGACAAATAAACTGAGCTCTGAGAAGCAGCCAGAACAGTACATTTGTGTCACACATGGTGGGGGAGGAGCGGGAGGAGGGGTCACTGCGTCCACGCACAGGGAAGGCTTGAAAACAGGAGCCTCCGGCCATTGGCCAGGGTGCAGCGGGGCCAGCCCCGAGTCGGTGGGGTCTAGGCCTGGGCTGACTCTGGGGACTGTGATGCTGATGGGGTCAGCGAGGCCAGGCTTGTGCGCCTGATGTTGTCCTCATACTTCCGGCGGCCGAGCTCCAACACCGCCCTCACCTCTTCAGCTACATCCAGCCGGTCACTCTGCTCCAAGGCCTGCACGAGGCGCCCCACAGCCCCCGGCTGCCCAGCCTGGCGCTCAGCCCAGGAGAAGAGCATATGACGGATCTGGCCGTCCAGGTCGTCCCTGGTGGGGGGGGTGGGAGTGGTGACGGAGAGGCCCAGCCACCACACCCAAGGTTCTGCTGTCCCTCTCAGGGCAGGTTCCCTGCACCCTAGGTGAGATGTGGCCAGACCCTCCCTCTCCTGCCTGTTGGCCCTGTCCCCACCCACCGCGGACACAGCTTCAGCCAGACTCACGTAAGGTCCTCCCGACTGCCAGGCCCCAGGCCTGAGGCTAGTCCAAAGCCAGCACTAGGAGGCCCAAAGGAACTCACCGGAACTCATGCCTGATGCGCTGCAGCTCGCGATAGGGCATGCCCAGGTGCAGGGCCACAGCTGGCCAGTCGGGGCCCAGGCGCCCGGCCACGTTCAGCAGGTTGCTCTGGGTCAGGAAGCCCGTCTCCACATCACCCAGGTTCAAAGGTGCCAGGGAGAGGCTAGTCCCCCGCCCCTGCCCTGGCGCCTTGGATCCCCGCAGTCTCTGTGGGGAGGAAGGGGTGCAGTGAGCCCTGCCCTCTGCCCCCCTCCCCCAGCCTCGCCCCTCCGGGCCTCTGTGCCACCCCTGCCCCCTTCACACGCACTGCCCCCCACCCCAGGCCACACCGGCAGCTTGATGGGCAGCGTGGCCATCCACGGGCTGTCTGTGCCCTTCCGGTGCCGGGCAGCCTCTGCCTCCTCGGGCACCTCCTCGGGCACTGCTCCCCGGTAGAAGGACACCTGGGGTTGGGATGAGGTGGGGCTCAGTGTTCTGGCCTCTGCCTGGGCAGCCGGGGGCACCCTACCCAGTTGACCCACCTGGCCCCTCACAGCCTGAGCTTGTCGGTCCAGGGTGGTGGTCACATATACCTCCTTCATGTTCTTCAGGTGTGAGTAAAAGACAAAGCATACCCTGCCCTGCACACAGTCTGGGCGGTCTGGGGGGTGGGGTGGGCTCAGCGGGGAGCCTGGGCAATAGACCCCAGCATCCCCGCCCAGCCCCCGAGGGATAGGGGGGCGTACCAGCATCCACGTCAATACCCTTCTCGAAGGCAGCGAAGAATTTTTCGCCCTCGAACATCTCCACTGTGTCAGAGGGCTCGGGGCCTCGGTACCGCTCCAGCAGCCGCCGCAGGGTGGCATCCACCTGCGGGGGGAGCGCTGGCTGGGAGCTCAAGGCCCCGCACCCCCCACAGCCGGAGCCCCCCCTTGGCCTTGCAGATGCGCACCTTGCTGAGGGGCAGACACTGCAGCAGCACCTGCTGGGGGTCACGGCGTCGCTGCAGCGCGATGAGACTCACGCGGTGCAGCCGCAGCCGCTCCCAGGCCTTCCGGGCCAGGCCCTCCACGCACGTCTTGGTGGTGTACCAGAGCCAGTACCTGCCAGGGCCTCGGGGTGAGTGCGGCTGCGGGACAGGCGTGCGGTGGGGAGGGGACAGAGGGAGCCGGGCGGGTGGGGCGCTGACCAGGAGAAGTGTGTGACCTGGAAGCGAGCATACACGTGGGTGAGCTCCAGCGCCACCTGAGCGGTGATGTCATCCCATGTAGCTTCAGGAGGGGTCCGGTACAGCAGGTGAAGGCAAGAGCGATCCAGACTCAGGCCTAGGGACGAAAGGGGGCCGCAGGCTGAGGTCAGCCTCGGAGGAGCTCCCCATCTGAGCACTGGCCCCCTCAACCCGGTGGCCAGGAATTCAGGTGGGCCAGATGCCACCTTTTACCTGTGACGCCAGGGGGCAGAGGCAGCTGCACTGTGACGGGCTGGAGGAAGCTTGGGGGGCCGTTCTGGGAGAGGCAAAGCAGGGGGCTGGCCGCCGCCCCAGCCTCCTCCAGCAGGGTCCGAAGCTCCCTGCCGGCCACTCGCACCACCTGGGGGCAAACAGGCCACCTGAGCACTCACTTCGCCTTGAGGCGCACCCACCACCCGCCATGGCCCTGCCTGTACCTGCATGTAGACCCGACGAGGCTCCTCGGTGGCCCCAGGGGGGAATGTGACCTTGACCCCAGGATTTCCTGAGGAGTACAGCAACGTGCCCTCCGGTGGCACCAGGCAGGCATTGGACACAGGACGTGAAACCACGAGGAACCATGAGAAGTGGGGCACCTGGCAGTGGGCCCAGAGCCGCTGGACACGGGGGGGCGGGAGTCAGAGGGAACACGGTCAAAAGGGGGACAGAGTCTGGGCAGAGCCACCGGGCAGGNGGGGGGGGAGTGGGGAGGGGGGGTCTGGGCAGGGCCACTCTCTAGTGCTTCCAGGAGCACCTTCGCAGGAGGGACCACCGTGGCTCTCACCTTGGGTCCCTCCTCTTCCAGTTGAGTCTCCAGGTCCCTCCAGCCGTCGTCATTCAGGGTCCTGACCACCACCTCACGGCAACGCCGGGCCCGTGGGGGCACAAAGAGCAGCCACAGGCCCACCTCCTGCCAGGCAAGGGTGGCATGAGCGCTGGGGCCAAACCTGGGCCCTCGTCACCTGCCACCCCCCGCCCCGACTTGTTCTGGGCGTGCCTGGTGGAAGGCCACCCCATGGGGTTGCAGCTCCAGGACACGGCTGAGCAGAGTGTCATGGGGACCCAAGGGGACGAGGCGCGGCTCCGGCAGCCACAGTCGGTAGTGGATGCTGACAGGTGTGGCAGTGGCCCCAGCAGGGAACTGTAGGCGGACACCACAGGCCAGGGTCACCGAGCAGCCTTGGGGGGTCACAAGGAAGCTGCAAGACAGGGTGGACATCTCATCAGACACAGAAGGTGCACACGTGTACATCTGAGTCGGGCACCTCTGGGAAACCCTGGAAGACCCGAGGCAGGACCAAGGTGTCCTTCGGGGACAGAGTGACAAGGCCAGGACGTGCTTCTCCGGCCCCATCTCTCCTCCCCAACACACCTGTCCAAGTCTGCGTTCAGGACTAGTCTGGGCATTTCCGGGATCACAGGTGTCCCTGCGGAGGGACAGGAGCTGTCAGAACAACCGTGGCACCCTCCCCCTCGCCCGTCCGTGGCCTGACCTTCCCCAGCAACATGCCTACCTGGGGGGCCGGGGAGGGCAGGCGGGGCCTCGCCCAGGGGGTTCCCCCGAAGGCGCACAAAGGGGGCGCCCAGCAGCTCGGGGGGCACGTCCCGGAGCCGGTTGTCCCTCAGATCCAGCCGGGTGAGCAGCGGCAGGCGGGCCAGGCCAGTGGGCACCGACGTCAGGAGGTTGCTGTGCAAAACAAGCAGCCGCAAGGACCGCAGCCCCCCTGCGGGCAGGCGCCGGCTCAGGGCCCGCGGAGGGCCAGCCTGGCTCTG
>NW_027531894.1:159415-174946 GCF_008692635.1 Crocuta crocuta | reverse complement strand
CCCCGGGCCCGGCGGGGGCCCAGCCGGTCTCTGCCGGCCCTGGCCGGACTCGGGGGGCTGGGGAAGTCTGTGCAGGGGGCCTCGACAGCGGGGAAGGGAAGGCAAACGAGGGCCACCCAGGGGGAGTGGAGGCTCTGAGATGGGCCACACCGGAGTGTGCGGGGGCCCCTGTGGACAAAGGGGGGCCCACGCGAGAGTGGAGGCCACGCACTCCCCATCAGGCCCAGGGAGCCAAAAGGGCCCCAGCTCTACTCACCAAGGGAGGTCGGGAGGCTCTGCAGCCGGTTGGAGGCCAGATTGAGCTCTGTGAGGCTGCTCAGGTCTCCAATCTCAGGGGGCAGAGCGTCCAGAAGGTTCTTTGAGAGATCGAGGCGCTGCAGGGTGGACAGGGATCCCAGCGCCTTGGGCAGCGTTCGCAGGCAGTTGTGGGTCACAGAGAGGAAGGTGAGGGCGGGAAGGGCTCCCAGGGCGTCAGGGAGCTCTGACAGACGGTTGTAGGACAGGAGGAGGGCGCTCAGGCCACGCATCTGTGGGACGCAGCCCGGCAGCGTCTCCAGCCTGTTGAAGCTCAGGTCCAGGTGGGCCAAGCGGGTCAGGCCACTCAGACCAGCGGGCAGTGTGGTCAGGGAGCCCCGGACGCAGGCACCCAGCACATCCCGGTGCTGCCCACCTGGAAGGGGGAAGGCAGATGTGGCCCTCAGAGCTGGAGTCAGGTCCCAGCTCAGCTCAGAGGCACAGGCTTCCCCCGCCCCCACCCCCACCGGGACAGACCGAGACGCCGGCAGACGGATACTGCAGGCTCATCTCGGCTAATAGCCATCACCCACGACCTGCCCCGGGAAAGACAGCCACGCTGGGGTCTGCTGGGAGCCGCGGGCGTCCAGGAGCCCAGGCTCAGCCAGCCTCCCTTGTGGGGGGCGGGGTTGGGACAGGGCCCGGGAGCAGGAGGGCTCACCTCTGAGGACCAGGGAGCGCAGGTGCCGCAGGCTGCACACCACCTGGGCCAGGGTGGTCTCTAGCAGCCGAGGGTCTTCGTGGCCACTCAGCCGCAAGAACTGCACTTCCAGCAGCTGAGCGGACGGCCGGGCACACAGGTGTAGCAGCCGGTGGCAGCCCCCAGGGTACAAGTCCAGGTTCAGCCGGCTCCCAGTCAGGAGGGGGGGGCCCCTGGGTGCTGCATCCGCAGCATCTACAGCATCTCGTGCAGNCTGTCCCTGGGGGCCAGACATGTCCCAGCCTGCCAAGCAGGCCTGTTCAGGCAGGGCCTCGGGAGCCTGCAGAGTCAGGGGGAGGAGGGGGAGGAGCGGGAGGGAGTGGGGCTGGGCCCTCCTCCTGCTCAGGGGAATGGGGACTCCTTGAGCCAGGCCAGCTGGCCCACAGAAGCCCAGGGCCTAGGCTGCACAAATCTTTGCTGGAACAGGGCTGGGGAATGTGTACCCCAGAACCAGGAGGGCAGCAGGCAGGGAGAACTGTGTGCAGAGGAGCCTGGGGGACCTGCTGGGGGCGGGGATGGGGGAGAGGAGGGAGAAGTGGGGCTTCACATCCTGAGAGACTCCCAGAGCTGTCAGCTCATCCTGCCTGCCCCCCACCCCCTTAAGAGTTCTGGGTCTAAAGGGCGCCTGGGGGCTCAGTCGGTTAAGCTTCAGCTCAGGTCATGATCTCGCGGTTCGTGGGTTCGAGCCCCGCGTCGGGCTCTGTGCTGACTGCCAGCTCAGAGCCAGGAGCCTGTTTCAGACTCTGTGACTCCCTCTCTCTCTGACCCTCCCCTGCTCACGCTGTCTCTCTCTCTCTTTCAGAAACAAAAAACATTTAAAAAAATTAAAAAAGAGTTCCGGGTCCAGCCCCACCTCCAACCTTCACACCCACCAGCTTTGACCAGAGGTCGAGGACTCTTATCTACCATGTGGGGGCAGCGGCCCAGGCAAGGAACGCCGTGATTGTGCCCGCATGTGTCAGATACGTGCGTGTGCGGGGGAGGGAGACGGGACCCCATTCCGTGACCGCTGGAGGAGGGTTCTCCCGCGCTTCCCGTTCCCATCTCGGTCGACTGGTGAGGGCAGTGGTCTGTACACTCGGAGCTCGGAGCCCCCGGAGGCCGGTCCTGGTGGGAGAACCCGGGGCCCCCACCGTCCCCACCGTCCCCACCGTCCGCGAGCNCCCGCGGCACTCGACTTCCCGTCAGCCCGTCCCAGTCCAGCCTCCCCCGCCGCGAAGGCCCGCTCAGCGCGCTGGGAAACCCGCCCTTTCAGAGGCTCCCGGCCGCCGGGCCCGCCCTGCGGGGAGCTGTGCATTCTGGCCCCGTCTCGGCGAGCAGCGAGCTGGCGCAATCTCAGGACGGAGCAAGGCTTTGGGGGCTTATCGGCTGCTGCCAGAAGCCGGAGCTCTAAATGTGCCCCTTCTGAGGCAGCCTTAGGGGCCTCCTCCTCCCGGAAGCCTTCGTGGGCCTCCTCTAGAGAGCTGATCCCGGCTCCTGGGGTGCTGTTAACTGGCAACCACTGGGCAAGCTTTCCCACACGTTGCCTTTCAATCTTTGCACCTCCCGGGGAAGGAAAAGGAGGCTCGGACAGATTATATTTTGCCCAAGGACGCATAGCGGGCACGTGCCAAAGCCAAGAACTTCCAGCTAGGTCTGGTCTCAGAGCCTGGCATCCCTGTGTTCATTCGCCGGCTCTGCAGCAGCTCAGTTCACGGGCACCCTGCTTCCTCCCGCTCCCCAGCTCTCACCGTCCCCCCCAGGATGGGCCGTGGCCAGAACCCCGCTTTCCCGGCTCCTGTCCCCCACTCAGCTTCTACATAGCTGCCAGAAGTCTGAACTCAATCGCAGGAATATTATTTAGCTTTAAAAGGGAAGAAAATTGAGATACACTACAATACGGATGCACTTTGAGAACATTGTTAAATGAAATGTCAGATCTAAAAGGGCAAATACCACGTGCTTCCACTAATACAAGGTCCCCAGGGTGGTCAGAATTCAGAGACAAAAATGAAAATGGTGGGTGCCAGCGACTGGAGGAAGGGGGAGCAGAGAACTGCTGTTTAATCCAACTTGGGACGAAGGAAGACGGTCTGGACGGACGGCGGTGACGGTTGTGTAATGTAAGTGGACCCATATGCGACTGGCTTGGATGTTAACAATGGTAAACCTTTAAAAAATAAATGAGAAAATCCTTATTATTTTGCATCTAAAAATAAAAACCACAGCCTCCCGCTTCTCTAGGTATTGCCAAAGTCCCCTCCTTGCCAGGAGGTTCCCCACTTCACCCCACTGTGGAACCCTGAGCAAGAAAGCCTTTCTGCGCCTCACACCCTCTGACACGGGGGTGAAGACAGCGAGGTCGCCCGCAGGAGCCGTGCGGTTTCGGTGAACACACTCGGCGGGATGCACGACACCCGAGGGCCGGCTTCGCCGCGCCGGCCTCTGGACCCACCCCGGCCTCCGCGGGGCCTTCGCCCCAGTTCTCAGGGCCGCCTCGTCCCCCCAGGCTTATGTCAGCCTGGGCCGCCTCGCTTATTTGCCCTGTGTGTCTGTGCTTCTCTTCTGAACTCCTGTTCCGGAGAAGCAAGGGCGGGCCTGCTCCTTCTCGGCCCGCCGACCGGCAGCGGGTCCCGAACACCGTGTAGTGAGCCGGTGGCACGTGGACACAGAGGTCAGTTCAGGGTCCACACGGCCCCGCAGTGGGAGATCGGGCCGGGCTCGCCCACTTCACTGGCCTGGCCGCGCGGGAATGCAGGGGTCCCCACGGTCCTAGCGGCCCGGAACTACCCGCGAGCCAGTCGGCCGCGTGCGCCGGCACAGAAAGCGCGCCCGCACTTCCGGCAGCGGTGCACCATGGGACCTGGAGTCCTCCAACGCCGATGGCCACGCCCGCCGCACACAGATGTGTAGCGGCCGTGGCGGCCGCGCTGCGAGCTGCTCTCCCCTCCACCGGAGGAGGGCCGGCGGACACTCGTCTCCGCGTTGTGCAAGAAGGCGGCCCTGGAGTTGCCATTCGCCTTTGCTGCCGCGGTGCTGCACGGAACGAGGCCTCCCCGCCCCCGCCGCCTGGGCGCCGTGTGACGTCACTCGGAGGCGCCCTCTCAGCGCGGCACGCCGATCCCGGGGGCTTCTGGGTAGCGGATTACCCCCGCCCCCCGCGCCGGCCCCTTCCTTTCCGTCCCTGACGCCGCCGAGGTCGCACGCGTGAGGCTACTCGCCGCCGAGTGAGTGGGCGGCGGGGCCCCGGCGCNCGTCTCCTCCCGCTTCAGGATGCGCTACGTCGCCTCCTATCTGCTGGCCGCCCTCGGGGGCAATGCCTCCCCCAGTGCCAAGGACATCAAGAAGATTCTGGACAGTGTGGGCATCGAGGCGGACGACGACCGGCTCAACAAGGTAGCCGCCCCGAAGCCCCTGGCTGGCCCGACGCTGTGCAGATGGGGGCCTCTGGCCTCGGCGGCGCGGGTTTCACCCTTAAGAAAGCAGTGTGCTCGGGGTGGGGGTGGGGCTTTGCTGCGACCCCAAGGAAGGAACAGTGGGTGGGCGTGAGGCGGATCTCCAGCCTGGTTGCGGGGACGCGAGGTTATAGCGCAGCCTAAGTCGTCTTAGTAACTACGTGTTAGAGAAGGAGGAAGGGCAGAGCGCATTTTAACGGTGTTATTTTTATCCGCCTCACTAACAACGTTCAGGCGGGAGGGGCTTATAAACTGAGATGCCATGCGACTCTTGCTCGGGAAACGCTGAAGTCTGCTGGTTCCCGCCTGCGGCACCGCTTAGAGAGCTCATGTGCGGGGCAGAAGCGTTGGGTTGGCCGGACAGGGAAGGCCTCGAAGCCCTGGGGCGTTTCGTCATGTGCTCCTGAGGCCAGCCCTGCCCTGGCTCCAGGAGGTGAAGTTAAGGTGTGGGGCGCAGTAGTGACCCTCTGGTAACTGCTGGTTGTGGTTATTTTTAGGTCATCAGTGAGCTGAACGGAAAAAATATCGAAGACGTCATTGCCCAGGGTGAGATTGCATGTGGGGGTTTTCATTCTCGTGGTCCATCCTAATCCCTGCTGGTCAGCCTGTGGCCTTCCAGGTTTCGCTTGTGGACCAGAGCACTCTAGAAGCCTCACCCAGAAAAGCGAGCAGGCTTCAGTGGGCTTGTGCCAGGGATGCTTCTAGACATTCTGAGTGGCAGGGCAGCAGAGGGTGCTGGTGCTCCCACTGGGCCTGCCTGCCCGCCAGAGGGCTCTAAGCTGGGATGTTTCTTGTTTTAAGTATATTTTTTATAACGTTTGTTTATTTTGGTAAGAGAGAACACGTACTGGGGGAGGGGAGACAGGATCCCAAGCAGGTTCTGCGCTGTCAGCGATCTGGGACTCCGATCATGAACTGTGGCCAGCATGGCCTGAGCCAAAGGTGGACGCTTAACTGACTGAGCCACCCAGATGACCCCGGGAATTAGGGTTTTATAATCAAATCTCACCATGGGTTCTGGGGGTGGGTTTGGGAGCACAGACTGGGCGTGTGAGGGACCACAGGTCCCTGCCCCCCTTTGCCAGGCAGATGGGTTTCTGGTGGCATGAGGCCGCAGCTGATGGGATTGTTAGGAAGGTGTGCTGCTGGGACCACTGTTCTCTCCCTGTGTGTGTCTTTTGTGGGGCACAGCCAGCTCAGCAAACCGCTGGGGGTGAGGATCTGGACCCGGGTGGCTGACTCCTTCGCGTCCTGGATGTAAATGCTTTTGTCCAGCTTCCTCTGGGGTGGGGTGCTGTTACCCAGTTTTTTATGGAGAGGGAGGGATTCCTAGAAGCCAAGTTTCCAGGTAGGAAATCGTAGGGGGCTGGGGTGTGTGTGTGTGTGTGTGTGGCAGAGGCAGAGCCACCTGTGTGGGAGGACAGAAGCTGGTGACACCGGCACTTGGTGATGGTGTCCCGTGTATCGGGCAGACTACCTCTTCACTCCCCCCGCAGCCTTCAGGCTGAGCGCCTGCTCTCCTCTCCTTCCCTGACGTCCCTAGGTATTGGCAAGCTGGCCAGCGTGCCCGCTGGTGGGGCTGTGGCTGTCTCTGCTGCCCCAGGGTCTGCGGCGCCTGCTGCTGGTTCCGCTCCAGCTGCAGGTAAGTGGAGGCCGGGGCCGGGTCTCCCCCGGGGGGCTGGCGTGCACTGTGGGCCCTGCTCACTGTCCCCTTCTTCCCCACAGCAGAGGAGAAGAAAGATGAGAAGAAGGAGGAATCGGAGGAGTCGGATGATGACATGGGATTTGGCTTGTTCGATTAGAGTTCTGTTCTTCTGCCAATAAAACCCTTTTTACGTACCTCTTGAGCGGCCCATGAGTACTTTGTAAGAGTGCGGCCTTGGCGCAGTGCAGGTGTTGGGGGGATCCCGTGGTGGGTGAGCAGGCCTTCATTTCAGAAGAAACCCACGCCCTTGCTGGGGAGGTGAAGAACCGAGGGTCTGGTGCCGAAATGGGTACCCGGGATGGGAGCGTCTCTGTGGCTCTTGGGTGTGCTGAGCCTTGAGTAGGCTCGGGAGGAGACGGGAGCCTTCGTAGGCCCAGTCCTGGTTCCCGAGGACTGCCGGCGCCTTTCCCGGGGGAAGCTTTTGGGGAGCACACAGGAATCCTTCAAAAGCAGCAGTGGGGGGTCTGCAGTGCTCCGAGGAGGCTCCGGCTGGTGGAGGCCAGCAGTTGCCCCAAGGCTGGTCGTGGTTTTCAGTTACAAGAAAGCGGTGGGGCAGTAGTGCACGTGCACTGCGGAGTCCGGGCTCCTCTGGTTCACGTTCAAGTTCCACTTTTAATCTCAGCAACTCGGGGCAGTCCTATATCTCCTCTGAGGCTGGTTACCGCAGCTGTCTGGTGGTCTGTCCGGATGAGGAAGGGGCTCGTAGGCAGCGATGTCGGGCCACGTGCCCACTGAGTCCTTCGGGGGCCGGCTTGCCCGTGCGCGTGCAGCCACCGTCCTGGCCCTGCGGCGGTTTGTAGTCTCCTGCTCCTTAGGTCCTCTGCCCACCAATGCCAGACCACCTGGTAGACCCTCTGCTTCTCCCTGCGATGGCTCTGGGTCAGCGCCGCGCTGTAGTGTGTGCCCATCGTGTGCCAGGTTACAGCTCTGACCTACGCTCATGGGTTGTAGTTCTGCAGGGACCGGGTAAGGAAGGAGCACAAAAGGGACAGCTGGGGGTGGAGGGCCTCCCTCGGGGGACAGGACACTGTCCTGCAGGACAGGAGTGTGTGGGATGTGGGAGAGAAGGCCTGAGGCCCTCCTGGTTATCCAGAGCAGTGGGGACTAGGGTGGCTTTGGGGGACGACGTAGAGCCCACTCCTGTGGTCAGTGGGACATGGGCCTAGAGGAAGAGCGAGCATCACTGTACGGGTCCCAGCAGCAGGTGCTGCAGGGGGCAAGGACAGGGAGGGAAGGTGGTACGGAGGCCCAAGGTTCTCTGGAGGAGGGGGCCTCAAGTCCACGGCGACCTTCGAGCCCGAAGAGAAGGGTCCTGTGTAGGCGTGGAAGCAGGACACCTGTCTGCAGAGTGACACGTAGCAGGTTAGTATTTATGCACATGGTCTCAGGCCTCTGCTTTTAATAAAGCCACTTTTTAGGGGCACCTGAGTGGCTCAGGTAGTTGAGCGCCCTCTTGATTTCAGTTCTGATCATGATCTCACAGCTCCTGGGATAGAGCCCCACATCTTGGGAGTCTCTCCCTGCCTCCTCCCACGCGTGCGCACAAGTGCCCTCTCTCTCAAAATATTTTTTTAAAATAATGATTACACAGCAAGCACTAGGGTTTTGTGCCCCCCCGGCCAGGGTTCCGGGAAGTGCTGCTATGTTCTTGGCTCCAGAGCAGACAGTCCCAGGGGCCTGGGGAGAGGGGTGTGTATCCAAAACAGTTCAACCCCGATGTGGAAATGGGGGCAGAGTTCTCGCTGTACTGGGGCAGGGCCACCCTTCGAGGCCCCACAGTCCTTCAGAAGCAGGAAGGGCCTGGACCCTGGCTTGTCCTTGGAGCAGGTCAGGGACAACCTTGTCTCTGGCTCAGCTGCACCCCCAGCTCCCCTCTCCGTGGTCACCTGGATGAGCCCCTGGGCATTCCAGGCCCGCTTTGGGGGTATGCTCATCCCCACCGTACCATACCTCCTGACCCTGCCGCTTCCAGCGCTGTCACAAGGGGCCTTGACCATCCTGACGGGGCCACAGTCTACACTGTACATCCACCCAAAGCACTTGGGGGAGAGGGTCCCCATGTGCAAGAGAAGAGGTCAAATCTACGTCGAACTCAGATATCCCGTTTTCCCCAACAATACCCAGGTCTGGGCCCCGCTCCCCATCCCCAGGGTGTTTGTACAGGCAGTAGGGCAGCCTAGGCAGCCGGGTGCCCTCCACCCCCGCCGCCGCCGGTCCTCATTTTGAGCTTCTGTAAACAATGTCTCCCTGTCTCCACCCTCTGAGAAGTGCTGGGTCTGGACTGACCTTGCCCAACTGCTCTGTCCTGTGCTGGTCTCTGTCAGGCACACCGTCAGTACCAAGTACGGGTGGCTGACAGCATAGAGGCTGAGGGATGGACAGCATGACCCAGATGGCCCTGCCCCTGGGAAGCCCGGCTCTGGCTTCTCAGCCTGGGCCTGGGGGGGATGGGGCGGACATTCCCAAGCCGTAGCCCAGGCCTCCACAGCCCTGGCACCGGCTGGGTCGCGGACCAAGCTTCTGCCTAGGGAGTGGGTGTCGAGACAGAGGAATCCCACCACTCCAGCACAGACCAGCCCCTTGTCCTGAAGGCGGGGTGAGGTGCTGGGCTGGGCCCTGGACCCAAGCCAGGCTATGCCTGCCCTACACTCCAGGACGAAAATGAGGAAAGGAGTGGGAGGGTGGCGTCACTGGAGGGCTCCGCCTGCTGCGGCAATTAGCGGGGGCGGGTAGGCCCTGAGTCCTACCCGGGTAGAGCCCAGGTTACTGCCCAGCTACGGAGTGGCAGCCGCTGCCGGCAGCTGGGCCTGGGCGTCAGGTTGGTATCTGTAACACTAGTGTTTGCTCGGGGAGTTGTGTGTGATTCGCTTCCAGCCCTAGCTATTTATGAGTCAGTCTGTGGGTGAGTCCGGGGGTCCTTGCCTCGGGGCGAGCTCCTCAGTGACCTAAGTGGGTGCTGTAGGCGGGTCCCGCAGTCCCCGCCCGGACATCAGGGGCCTCCCCGTCGCAAGTCCCCAGACTCCGCGCGCCCCTGGCCTGCGCTGGCCCCTCCCTGCGCCCCTGGGCCGCCGTGGGTTCCCCCCAGCGTCCCCACGAGGCGGGGCACTGGGTCTCGGGCCCGGGGGCGGGGCTCCNGAGGGGCGCGCCCCGGATCCCGGGGGCCGGAGCGATGTTCCCCAAGGAGGCGACGTGGAACATCTCGTTCGCGGGCTGCGGCTTCCTGGGCGTCTACCACGTCGGCGTGGCCTCCTGCCTCCGCGAGCACGCGCCCTTCCTGGTGGCCAACGCCGCGCACATCTACGGCGCCNCCGGGGCCGAAGGTCCGATCTCGGGCGCCGTCCCGGGGGCGGGGCCTGGTTTGTTTTGCTCAGTGGTGCCCAGGAATTGGGGTGGGGCCACGCGAGCCTCGGGCCGAGACCAAGGCCCTTGAGGGCGCAAAGGCTGGAGGACGGACAGGTGCAGCAGAAGGTATTTCACTGGAAAGAGAAAGTAACTCGTGGGCGGGGCCGTGAGAGTCAGGGAAGGGATCTCACTGCCCCAGTAGCCCCTCAGTGCCCCAGTAGCCCAGTAATGGCCCGGATGCCCGCCGTCACTGTGTCCTGCGTCTATGCTGCTGTGTCCCCGGGGTCCCGTATGGGGGCGGCCTCTGAAGAGATATTTGGGTACTGTGGCCTGGTGCCTCCCAGGGCACTTGGGGGAGGAACCTGGCAGGTAGGGCTTGGCAAGGCGAAGTCTCCCCCACCCTCTCCCTCTTTGCCTCCCGCCCACTGTGGGCCTGGGTCCCCGGTGTGGCCAACCCACTCCCTGGCATGGGAGGCGCGCCTGGGCCCTCCAGCCGCCCGGGCGGTAGTGGGGCTGTCGGTGGGCACTGGGGTGGCCTTCTCTGCTCGGACACACACATTTCGGGAGGCGCCTGCGAGTGCTGTTTACAGCACACTGAGTACGTCAGGAGTCCCGGGAGTGGTGCCCAGCACCCAGCCTACCAGGGCAGCCAAGGTGACAGAAGGGTCAACAGGTCTTAGAAGGCCCTGCCCGGCAGGAGTCTGTCCAGGCTTCTCCCCTGCCCCCTTCCAGTGACCTTTGCCCTGAGGTCGGTCTGGGGTAAAAGGAGAACCGCTCTCCATCCTTGGGACCTGGCGGTTCTCAGCTGTGGGGCTGCCCCTCCCTCACTGCAAACCTTCAGGCCAGTGTCTGTCACACTTGCATGCTGGCCTCAGGCCATACCCGACTCACTGCCCTGGAGGTGACTCCCAGGACACCTCCTCCCCCCACCCCTCACCAGGAAGCCTCTTTCTCAGGAGTGGCCTCGGGCAGCTACAGTCCCCATGGCATGGTGGGTTCTGTCCCCACTTCTGACCAGGACAGTGATCCGCACTCCTCACCAAGGCTCTCCGACTCCGTGACCCCTGCTGGGCCCCTGCCCTGCCTTTGCCTGAGGCCAGCGCCCATCAGCCCTCAAGAAGAGTGTTGGGGGGGCTCGCTCTTGGCTGCAGAGTCACAATTGTGCTTTCTCAAGGGTGGCGGGGCCCCACTCTTTCCAGCCCTGTGCCCACAGGCCTGTGCTGGACTCCCTGGATCTGGCCAACTGTGTGAAGGCTACAGCTGGTCAAGGTTGAACCTCTGCCTTCCCCCCTTCACAGGCTGGGGGCCACGCCAGGCCAGGCCCAGTGACTCATGGATCAGGGCAAGCAGTTGGGAAACACTGGACAGAGGGAAGGCCGTGGCCCCAGCTGTCTGCCCCCCCGGGGGGCGGCCTGCCTGTCTCTCCAGGGGCAGGTAGCAAAAGTCCCGGTCATGGGCCAGGCCTCGCGATGGATACTGGGAATTCTCCAGGGTAGACGGCAGTTCCATGGCTGCGTGTGTGGCTCTGGGTGTGGACCCATGGGGGTGCTAAGCCAGGGGTGCCGGGCCCTGACCGTTGGCCCTGCTCACCCAGGCGAGGCAGGTGCCAACATCATCGAGGTGTCTAAGGAAGCCCGGAAGCGGTTTCTGGGTCCACTGCACCCCTCCTTCAACCTGATAAAGACTATCCGTGGCTGCCTGTTGAAGACCCTGCCTGCTGACTGCCATGAACGTGCCAGCGGGCGTGTGGGCATCTCCCTGACCCGCGTCTCTGATGGCGAGAACGTCATTATATCCCACTTCAGCTCCAAGGATGAGCTCATCCAGGTGGGCCATGGTGGGCCGCGTGGGGGCACAGTATGAAATCAGGGTCTCTGCTCACCACGCCCTCTCTGCCCCTGCCCCACAGGCCAACGTCTGCAGCGCCTTCATCCCTGTGTACTGCGGCCTCATCCCTCCGGCCTTCCAGGGCGTAGTAAGTATCCCCTGGGCACCTGTTCTGGGTGGCAAGGGTTGGCCACTGGGCAGGCAGTGGGACAAGCCAGTGGTGCCCCCTACACACCCCTAAGTCCTACCACAGCCTGTTGCCTCACTTCCCCGAATTACTCAAGAGCAGGCCCACCCCCTGGAGAGGCATACTTCCTGTGGCTGCCTCTGCCCCTCCCCCATGGTCTGGCCATCTGCTCAGCGGCCCATGGCCAGTGCCCAGTGGGTGAAAGGATGGAAGGNCCCCCGGGGGGGGGGGGGGCCAAGGTGGCCCAGTGGGCTAGCCAGCTCAGTCCTCAGGCCCCTCCCTGTGCGACCGTGTGTCTCTCAGCGCTATGTTGACGGCGGCATCTCAGACAACCTGCCACTCTACGAGCTCAAGAACACCATCACCGTGTCCCCCTTTTCGGGAGAGAGTGACATTTGCCCACAGGACAGCTCCACCAACATCCATGAGCTCCGGTTCACCAACACCAGCATCCAGTTCAACCTGCGTAATCTCTACCGCCTGTCCAAGGCCCTGTTCCCGCCCGAGCCCACGGTGAGCCGTGCACCGGGGGGCCTACGCCGCCTCCTCGCTGGGCGCCAGGGGGGCGAGCTGCCCAGAGGGCCTCTCCTAAGTGACCGGGCGGAGGTGGGGTTCGCACAGCCTTTCCACCGCGGTCGCCTGTCCGGCGGCCCGGATCCAAGTCACCTTGGTGGAAGGAAGGGGTTGCCGGGCCTCCGGGGGCCGAGCGGGGCGCCTGTGGCTCCCTGCGCCTGTTCATTGTTCCCCCTGCCTTAGGTGTTGCGAGAGATGTGCAAGCAGGGCTACAGGGACGGGCTGCGTTTTCTGAGGCGGAACGGTGCGTGGGTGCTGCCTGGAGTGCCGTGGGGAGGCCGGTGTGCTGGCCCCTCGCCTCTGCCCCTGCTCCCATGCTGATCACCTGTCTGGGGGGTCTCCACCCAGGCCTCTTGAACCGGCCCAACCCCCTGCTGGCGCTGCCCCCTGCCTGCCCCCATGCCCCAGAGGACGAGGATGTGGAGGAGGCCCAGGGGGCCCTAGTGAAGGGTCCCTTGCAGCCACCCCTGGAGGATCACATCCTGGAGCATCTGCCTGCGCGGCTCAATGAGGGTGTGTGCAGGTGGGGTGGGGGAAGGGGCGTACCTGGCTGGTGGGGTTGCTGAGGAGCAGGGAGGTGCTGGCTTCCCCACTGCGGCTGCGGGTCAGCTTCCCTCTTGCGCCCACCCCAGCCCTGTTGGAGGCCTGCGTGGAGCCCAAGGACCTGCTGACCGCGTTCTCCAACATGCTGCCTGTGCGTCTGGCCACAGCCATGATGGTGCCCTACACTCTGCCCCTGGAGAGTGCTGTGTCCTTCACCATCCGGTGAGGGGGGGAGGGGGCTTTGGGCGGGGACTGTGGGGGACCAGGCCTCGAAGTCATCCGTGAGTAGAGGACACCACGGAGAAGAGGCCCCTGGTGGGGGATACTGCAGAGATGCCACATCAAGGGTCCCAGAAGCTGGGGCACAGGCCGCGGTGGAGTGGGCGTGGGTTGGGGTGGAGCCATGGAGTCTGAGGCCACGCCCCCCCCGCCCAGCTTGCTGGAGTGGCTGCCTGACGTCCCTGAGGACATCCGGTGGATGAAGGAGCAGACAGGTAGCATCTGCCAGTACCTGGTGATGCGTGCCAAGAGGAAGCTGGGAAGCCACCTGCCCTCCAGGTGAGCCCCCCTCACTGTTGTGTCTCCCCCGGGCCTGAAGCCCCAGGGACCCCTCTAAAGCCCTCCTGCCCTCCACCCCTCCCCACTGCAGGCTGTCGGAGCAGGTGGCGCTGCGCCGCGCCCAGTCACTGCCGTCTGTGCAGCTGTCCTGTGCCGCCTACAGCGAGGCACTGCCCAGCTGGATGCGCTCCGGCCTCTCGCTGGGCGACGCACTGGCCAAGTGGGAGGAGTGCCAGCGCCAGCTGCTCCTGGGCCTTTTCTGCACCAACGTGGCCTTCCCCCCTGATGCCCTGCGCATGCATGCCCCCGCCGGTCCTGCCCCTGAGTCCCCACAGCTCCCACCCGGCTCGCCCCCTTGCTGAGTGCACCCCCCCCGCCCTCCCTCAGCCCTCGGGGTCCCGGTGCTGAGGGCTGGGCCCCCAGCTTCCCTGCCCCGTGAGGTGGGGCCCTGGGGCGGGCTGGGCCTCTCTCCAGGACTCCTGCACAAGTAAGGAGATGGGGTCCCTCATAGCTGCTAGAACGGGACTGGCCGTCGACCCCCCACCGACCACTCACCCCTCACCTGTGCCTTCATCTCCCCCTGAGGCCCCTCCCCGGCCCGGGGCGCCCCGGTCCCAGCAGTGTTACTCCTGAGAGCTTTGCACCTGCTCCTCCCTCATTTGCCACGTTTCGCCGAAGAACCTTTGTGAGGAATTATTTATTTTCGCCAAAGCAGTTATAATAAATGCCACAGCTCAGCCCCTGCCTCCTTCACTTCATGTGACTCCCCGGCCACAGGGCCCTGCTGTCCTGCAGCCTGGCATTCAGGGCCTGCACCCGGCCCGAGTCCTGGCCCGCTTCTCTGCTGGGACGCCTCTGTCCGGCCCGCTTTGCCCCGAGGTGTGCTGCCTGACCCTTGGGCACGGCTTTCCAAGGCCCAGTGGAAATACCAGGACCAAGATCCTTGCTAAATAAAAACTGAGAAATGTTTACAAAAGGTGGTGTCTGCATCTGGGCTCCGTGGTGACAGGTGGTGTGGGGCTGACGTCAGGCTTGGGCGGCTGCGGAGGGTGAGGTTCCCAAGCTGAGCCCCGGGGACCTGAGAGCCGCAGGGCCTGCCCCACTTCGGGCATTTGCCACAAGGCGCTGGGCCTCCCCTTGTCAGAGCAGACCTCACTGGCCTCACTCCCTTGTCCCCCTCCCCACCACACCCCCACGACCCCTGCCAGCGTGTAGGATGTAGGACGGGTCGGAATGTCAGGCAGGGGGAGGTCTGACCCAGAGGCGGCTGGACCTTGTTCTGTGGGAGATGGTTTCCTGAAAGCGTCCCCTGCCCCGGACAGTCTGAGGGGATGCAGCCAACCCTTGCTGGTGACCCGAAGGGCCCATGGGGGAGGGGCGTTGGAGCCGAGCTGGGTGGTTGGCTGGCTGTCCGGCTGTCCCCTGACCAAGGTGTGAGGCTGGCAGGCCCCAGCCAACAATAACGGATGGGACTGAAGGACTGGGAGAGCCGGCTGGGCAGGTCCCCAGGTCCGGGTGCGGGTGCCGGGAGCCGCCCCCCGCTGGCTCTCAAAGTCCCGTCCTATAGGCCCAACCCGTTCTAGTTCAGCGGGATCCCAGGCCCCTGGAGAAGCAGAGGCCCCCAGACCCCCAACCACCTCCCAGGTGCGTGCAGGGGGCCGCGCTGGGGCTAGGGAGGGGGGGCCCCAGCCGGAAGGTCGCATGCAAGCCCCGCCCAGCTCCTTCTCGCAGCCCGCCCCGCAAGGAGAACCCAAGTCAGGGCTGTGCCCCAAAAGGAGAGCTTGGGGGCAGGCTGCCTGGGGAGGCCCCCCTGGGCCCCCCACCCCCACGGCCTCCCTTCCCCACTGGTACATGCATTACAGCGAGGCAGCGGATTTAAAGGCCATTTTGTAATGTGTTCCCTGCTAATTGTTAAACAACGGGAAAGACCGAAATTGGAAAACGCAGGAAAGAAAGTGTAGCGCACCCCGCCCTCCTGGAGATACCCGCTGAAAATATCTTGCTCTGCCTCCTGCCCGGCTTTGTCCTGCACATACTTTTTGGCGCCTTAAATCGGGATCCTGGGGACAGACCTGCTCAGGAAGGGTCCCNTCCCAGACTGAAAGGAGAGGACCCCAGAATCCCCGGGCCGGGGGTTAGTGTTGGGAAATCCGGGGCCTGGGCGTTGTGGGGACCACCGGTGGGTCTGATTGGGGGGCGGGGCGCCATGCGGGGAGGGGTCCGAGCAGGTTCCGCGGCCTGGAGGGGGCGAGTCCGGCGGAGCAGGAGGGCCTAGTGCCGGGGAAGGGCCGTCGAGCCCGGAATGTGGCGCGTTCCCGACAAGAGCCGTGGAAGGCACCGGCGCTTCAGGCTGAGACCCCGCGCCCGC
>NW_027531894.1:159091-159327 GCF_008692635.1 Crocuta crocuta | reverse complement strand
ATCGCAAGCCTCTCCTGTAGCTGCCTCCCCACCCTCAACCCCCACGGGGGTTGCCCCTCCCGCAGGCCCTCCCCCGCACCAGCTCCGTCTCCCCGGCAGCCCCCGCAGGCCAGGGGCCAGCGCCACCGCACCCATGACACCCCTTTTCTGCAGCGACCGCTCCCAGTTATCCTTCTCTCCGGACCTCTGCCATGCCTCCCCCCACCTTCCCACCTGGTGGGGGAGGCTCCTCTGCG
>NW_027531894.1:158468-159055 GCF_008692635.1 Crocuta crocuta | reverse complement strand
TGTCTTCCTTGGCTTCGCAGCACGTGATGGCAGAGACCCCCGCGCCCGCGGCCGCGGCCAGGCCTGGGGCTGGGGAGGCCCCGGAGGAGGAGGAGGAGGAGGAGGAGGAGGAAGGAGGGGGCTCCCTGAGGCCACGGGCAGAGATGCTGGAGCAGGCCCAGGAGCTCTTTCTGCTGTGCGACAAGGACGCCAAGGGCTTCATCACTCGGCATGACCTGCAGGTGAATCCCCAGTCCCAAGGGGCTGCCCCAGGCCGGCCGAGCTCGGCGCTCAGCCCCGCCGTCCTTGCCTGGCCAGGGCCTGCAGAACGACCTGCCTCTCACACCCGAGCAGCTAGAGGCTGTGTTCGAAAGCCTGGATCAGGCCCGCACAGGCTTCCTCACCGCTTGGGAGTTCTGCCTTGGCCTGGGTGAGCTGAGCCCCCCTCCCCCACCCCCTTGCCCACCCCCGGCTCCCCAGAGACCCTTCAGTGGCACGTGTGTGGCGCCTCTCCACTGGCTGCCTATGGAACACGCACTGGTGTCAGGACACACAGACCCCAGAGGAAGCCTCCCTGCCCCCTGCCCAGATGCCCTGTGTTCTGCCCG
>NW_027531894.1:157194-158439 GCF_008692635.1 Crocuta crocuta | reverse complement strand
TATAGGCCAAACTCAGGTGGGGCCGGGAGCCAGGCTTGCCCTGTTCTGGCCCGGCTGTCACCTTTCATTCCTAGGCCACGAATCTGACCAGGATAAGGAAGAAAAACAGGAAACTGGGCTCAGAATAAGGACANCCGAACGGGTATGTGTGCGTGTGTGTCTGTGTGTGTGTGTGTGTGTGTGTGTGTGGTGGGAGGTGGTGAGTGGTGGCTGAGCCAGGGCGCTAACCTACAGCCTTGGTAATCCCACCTTTCCATGCCCGCAGGGAAGTTTGCGGGGGCGGAGTCAGCCCAGGGCACACTGCCCTCCCAGGCTCCGGAGGAGACCTTTGAGTCGGGCTGGCCAGATGTGCAGGGCACCGGGGGCTCCCTGGAAGAGGAGGAGGAGGAGAGGTTCTGCGAAGCACTGCAGCAGCTGGGGGTGGCCCCGGTCCTGGGCCAGTGAGTTGGTGCTGACCCAGGTCCCTCTTCNACAACGCCCGCGTGTCCGTTCCAGTCCAGGGTCCCGAGGCGGGGACTGGCCCAGTCGCTCCGTCAGCTGTGACACCGGGGAGGGGCTGAGCGTGATTTCCCGCAGAATTTGCATTGCAGGAGGCGAACGCGGCTGGTCTATCCAGGGCTGCAGGTGTCTCCAGAGGGCTTACCCTTCGGGATGGGGCCAGGGAGCCCCGACTTCAGCTTCAGCCCCTGTCCGCCCCCTGCAGGCAGCGAGCGGTGCGGACGCTCTGGACCCGGCTGCAGCGTGAGCGACCCGAGCTGCTGGGCTCCTTCGAGGACGTTCTGATGCGCGCGTCGGCCTGCCTGGAGGAGGCAGCCCGAGAGCGCGACAGCCTGGAGCAGGCGCTGCGGCGGTGAGGGTTGGGGCCGGGCGGGGTCTGGGGCCCAGGTGGCTGGGCTCGGGAGGCGGTAGAGGCGAAACTGGGGCCTATGGTGCCGGGGGGCTCAAAACAGCAGTCTCCCCCTCGTCCTCCCCGGCCCCCGAAGGCGGGAGAGCGAGCACGAGAGGGAGGTGCGGTGTCTGTACNCACACCGGCCCTCGGGGTGCGCGTGGGTCAGGGTCGTGGGACGCCCCGAGGAGCCTCCCTGTACCCAGGTGACCACCGCCCTCCTGCAGGGATGTGGTCACTGTCTCGAGGAACATGCAAAAAGAGAAGCTCAGCCTCCTGCGGCAACTGGAACTCCTCAGGTGCGGCCTGGGGGAGGCCGAGGGGGGGGCCCGACACAGCCGGGACCTCCCAGCGCCCAA
>NW_027531894.1:155650-157137 GCF_008692635.1 Crocuta crocuta | reverse complement strand
CGCCCAAACGTTCCCTGCCCGCCTCATCCCACCGCGGGGAAGCCCCTCCTCATTCTGTCCCCCGTCCCTCATGGCGTATCCCAGCCAGACACCCGGGCTGAGGGAGAGGAGCCCGCATTCCCCCCCCCCACTCCCCAGGAATGCTGCCCCTTGAGACCTCTCAGAGCCCTGGGACTCCCCTTCCCCAGGGAGCTGAACGCGAGGCTCCGGGATGAGAGGGACGCCTGTGAGGACAAGCGGCTAGCCGGTGGTCGGAGGAAAGCTCTGGCCATGGCCCGCTTGCCAGGGCCCGCCTGCTGCGGTTGCTGCTGCTGCAGCTGGGCTCGCCCCCCAAGACGAGGCTCCGGCCACCTTCCCAGTGCCCGCTGACCATGCCCGAGAGACTCACCGGGCGCTGCTTGGAGAGGCCACACTCGCAGACGATGCATCATGGCTAGGGGCTGCCCGTCCAGCACGTGGGCTCTGGGCAGTGCGCTGCCGGGCCTGCCTGCGTGCAGACATGAAGGAGCTAACCTAGGAGTGGTCAGAGTCTCGCGTGCCTCCCTGCTGGGTCTCATCCTGTCGCCGTCCATCAAATCCATCTCTGACCAGCCGTAACTCTTCCTCCTCCTAATAAAGTCCATCGACTGCACCGTGACCTCCTTGGGCTATGCGTACGTGAGCCACAGCACTTCCGTGGCACACACATGAGGTGTGCTCAAGGCACGTGGACGGTGCCCGTGTGGCACAGGTCCTGAGGTGCTGGGGTCGTCCCTGCCTGTCTCTGGTCATGCCTGCAAGCCCTCACTGCCCATTAAAGCTGAAGCCCCGTGGGGGCCTCTGTGGGAACGAGGGGACGGAGGCCCACTGTCTGGGCCCCCTCCCCATACCCGTCCTCACGCAGCCCCAGGTGGACCAGCTCAGCCCGCTGGAGTTGAGCCAGTCCTGAGTGGGACCTCCTGGGGCACTTCTGCACCCACCCGCTGTCAGAACCATGAGCCTTGGGCAGGGAGCTGGGCACCAGTGCCGCCCACGATCCATGGAGAGCTATTCCAGATGACTGCAGACCCTGACGCACCCTGCCTGGGTCTGGGAACGAGCCTGCTGGGCTGGGAGTCCCCTCCCCCTCCTCACTCCCACTGCGGGGTTTCCCAGCCCAGCAGGTCGGAAAGCTCTGCGCTGTCTCCCCCACCCCTTTCCACCCCTCCCAGGACCAATGCCTTCCAGACTGGGCTGTCTGTGGCTGGGGCCCCAGGTCTCCGCTCCAGGCTGTCCTCCGTTCTGCACCTGGAGCGACCGCACTCCGTCATCTGACCGCACCCCCAGACCCTTCCCCAGCAAGGCCGGCATCTATTCCGCCAACGCTGCAAGCCTCTGGGTGGTCCCTGGGTGGTGGGGAGAGAAGAGTGCCTGGGCCTGGAGGAGGGCCTCCCCCGCCCCCAGCCAGCTCCTCTGTCTCCTGAGGGCGTGAGCCCCGGCTGGGCTGCGGGCGCCCCCGGGTGCGGCAC
>NW_027531894.1:149282-155438 GCF_008692635.1 Crocuta crocuta | reverse complement strand
GCCGCAGGCGGGCACCCGCTCTCTCCCGGCCCTTTCCAGAGGGGCACGGACGCCCGGGAGCCGGACGGGCGGAGGGAGGCCCGGGGCGGGGCGCCACCTGGGTCTTCGCACGGGCCTGGGGGCCTACCTTCGACTCCATCTGAGCACCCTAGTCATTGTCTCTGGACACCGGTGCCCTTCCCTACGGCTGGGTGAAGGTGGGCGCGCCGCGGGCTCGCCCGGGCGGGGACTTCTCCCCGGGCCTGGCCCGCGCCGATCGCGGGGCTCCCTTACTTGGGGCGTAGGCCGCCGAGGGTCCGGCTGAATCGCGGGGGCCAGGGCGGGGCGGTTCCGTCCCAGGCCGCAGGAACTATTTCTGGCCGGCGCTTTCCCAGGGGGCTCACATCCGCCAGGCGCTCCCGGAAAGAAGGGCCCCTCCTCCGCCCGCCGCCCGCGCGTGGGGGCTGGACCTGTGTCTGGAACCAGCCTCCTCAGAAGGCTGGGACCTCCCCAAGGGCCCAGGGGCAGCCTGCGGGCACGTGGGCCCCCGTAAGCCAGGCTCCGCTGAAGGGGTCTGCGTCTATTTTTTTTTCCCTTCCTGGGGTGCAGGTACCAATGCTTGGTGGGGTGAGGGACAGGGCGGGTCTGGCAGGAAGGCCCAGGGTGGGGTGCTTGGAGAAGGCGGGTGGTCCCTCCCAGGATCACACTATCCAGAAATGTCTTCCGCCCTGCCTCGCCCAAGCGCAGACCAAAATACCCGGCCTGGCCTCCTCGCCTGCCTGGCCTGGAAGTCCGGCCAGCCCCATCCATTGCCAGGGGTGGCCGCAGGACGGGTGACAGGCGCTCGCCTCTCCAGCGTGGGCCAGACCTGTGACCTGTCCCTGCTCTCCTAGAGGAGCCTCCTCCGGAACTTCTGTCCACCTGTCTCACAGAGGGGCGGTCCCCACCAGCCAGCCGGGTGAGCGTGGGGTGGGGCAGGTGAAAGTTCAGCTCTGGGTGGTGCTGCGGCCGTCTGGAAGCACAGCCTGGGGCTTTCAGCTGCCATCCGTGTCCCCGGGCTCTCTGCCCCCTCCCCCCCACCCCAGTGCAGACAGCCCACAAGAGAGCAGGGAAGGGGTCCCTGGGGTGCCGCTGCGGAGCACAGCCTGGAGGCTCACATCTTGCTGGGTTTGGTGGGACCCTTTCCAGTAGTGAGGACCGGCAGAGGAAGTACCCCACATCTGGGGGATGTTTCCGCTGGCTCTGCATGCCCAGAACCCTCTATTGTCACTCTGCGGGAGGAAGGCAGGCCTGGCTTTTAACAGACACCTGAGGGGCTTCCCTGAGGCCGCCTGGCTGTAAGGGGCAGATCCGGCTGAGTGGCCTCCTCCCCCCCAGCAGCCGGTAGGTTCCTGCCAGCCTGTGATGTGGAGCCCCGGGAATGCTGTGGGGGGGGGGTGCGGGGGGGCCTGCATGAGCTCATCCTGAGGTGCCTGCTGGGGCTTCTGACCCTGGCTGCCAGCAGGGTGAGTCAGCCGGTGGTGGCTGGGATCCTTCACGGCCCCCTGGTGTCCAGGGCTCTGGTCAGGGGAGCCAGGCCCTTTGGCCTTCCAGGGCCCGGCCTTCAGCTTGGCTGGGGCACTAGACCTCCTACCTGGCTGCAGCAGGGGACGGGGGTGCTGGGATGGGGGGTCCCGAACTGCTCCCTCAGGAAGTGTCCTGGTTCTCAGAGACACTGTCCCAGCACCTTCATTCAGGGCCAGTGGTGAGCTTGGCTTCAGTGAGGGGCTGGCCTGGGCATCGGTGTCCCCTCCTACTGACCCCCCCCCCGGCCTCTCAGCCCCAGGATGGGGGAGTTCAACGAGAAGACCACGTGCGGCACCGTCTGCCTCAAGTATCTGCTCTTCATCTTCAACTGCTGCTTCTGGGTGAGGAGTGGGCACCCCTTCCCGCTGGCCTCCCCTGCCAGCCACCTCCTCCCTCCCATTCCTGGTCCTTCAGAGGAACCCTGGGCTGGGGGCTCAGCCCCATCTCTCAGGCCTGGCGCCGGATGTGGTGACCAGTGTGCACTGCCCACAGCTGGCTGGTCTGGCCGTCATGGCGGTGGGCATCTGGACACTGGCCCTCAAGAGTGACTACATCAGCTTGCTGGCCTCGGGCACCTACCTGGCCACAGCCTACATCCTGGTGGTGGCTGGCGTTGTTGTCATGGTGACCGGAGTTCTGGGCTGCTGCGCCACCTTCAAGGAGAGGCGGAACCTGCTGCGCCTGGTTAGCACGGCACGGCTGGCACTGGGGTGCCGGGTGGGGGTGGGGCATACCCGAGCAGGGGCTCCCCACTGGGCTGCTGGGGTGTGGGTTCTGGGGTCCTGGTGAGAACGGGAAGGGGGGGCTCTAGTGACGCTGTGGGGAGAACCTCTGCTGTGCACGCCTGTGCGAGGGGGGGCCGTCCCTGCACCCCAGCTGGGCCAGCTGAGGGAAAATGTCAGGGGGTGCCAGCACCCACCTGCTGCCCGGAGCCCTCTGTGGCCACTTGGGATCGGAGGTTGGCTCTGCTCCGTCACGCCTGGACGCTAGGAGTCCTCACGGGACAGGGGTGTCTGCGCCCACCCCACCTAACCTGTCCCCGCGCATCCCCAGTACTTCATCCTGCTCCTCCTCATCTTTCTGCTGGAGATCATCGCTGGCATCCTGGCCTACATCTACTACCAGCAGGTGAGGGACCTGGCCAGGCAGCACGGGGACATGCACACACGGGGACACGCATGTGTACATGCAGGGACACAGATGTGCACGTGTAAGAAGACATGCACACATGCGGGAAAGGACACGCCCTGCCCCCACCCCGTGCTCCAGAGCCCACCGCAGTACCGCGAGGCCCCGGCGGTGGGGGCTGGCTCACAGTGCGGAGGGCACAAGGTAGGGCGGACAACTTGCCTGCAGCACCCCAAGATGCCCACGTGGGGGCTCATGTGGGGAGCAAGGTGTCCACGGGACCTGGAGCTCCCTCCCTGCCCTCAACCCCTGTCCACGGCCACCTGAGTGACTCTCCAGCCTAGCCCACCCCTCCCCAGCCAGCATCTGGCCCTAGCCCTGCTTGCAGACCCCCCCACGTCTCGCCAGTCTGTCCCTGCCTCCACGTGCCCCAGCTAGGAGGGTCTTAGATTGTCCCGCTGAAGCTGTCACCTCACCCCCAGCTGAACACAGAGCTCAAGGAGCACCTGAAGGACACCATGACCAAGCGGTACCACCAGCCAGGACACGAAGGTGTGACCAGTGCGGTGGACAAGCTGCAACAGGAGGTGTGTGGGCTGCACGGTGGTGGGTGTGCACACCCCTGCGGGCCTCCCCTGGCCTCCGAGGGAGTCCCTGCCCTGGGCGCTCAGCCGAGATCGCGTTCCCACTGCAGTTCCGCTGCTGTGGCAGCAACAACTCCCATGACTGGAGGGACAGTGAGTGGATCCGCTCAGGCCAGGCGGATGGCCGAGTGGTTCCCGACAGCTGCTGCAAGACTGTGGTGACCGGCTGTGGGCAGCGGGACCACGCCTCCAACATCTACAAGGTGGAGGTAGGTGCCTGGGCTCCCTGGTGCAGGGCTGACCAGCCAGGGGCCCCACCCAGGAGGTGGGGGGGCTGGACCCGCCCACCTTCGGCACCCTTATCCCTCCGCCCCCAGGGTGGCTGCATCACCAAGCTGGAGACCTTCATCCAGGAGCACCTGAGGATCATCGGGGCAGTGGGCATCGGCATCGCCTGCGTGCAGGTTCGGCGGGGGGCGGGCAGTCCCCGGGGCGCAGGGGACACGGGGCGGCGGTGCCCTGCTCACCTGGGCTCTGTGCCGCAGCTCTTCGGCATGGCCTTTACCTGCTGCCTGTACAAGAGCTTGAAGCTGGAACACTACTGACCGCCCCGTGCTGCTCCTCAAGCGCTGCTGCTTCGCGCCCGACTACTGATGGCCCTGGGGCCCGAGTCCCAGGATGCTGCTCCGAACCCTCTCCCCACCCTGCCAAGGAGGTGGTGTTCTCTCATGTGCCCACCCCCCAGGCCACCACCGTGACCTCTGGGGACCCCCATCCTCAAGGGGAGCTTCAAGTGCCTTTCTCTCCGACCAGAGGACTGAGGCGGGGTCCTGTGGCTGCGGGGGGTGGGGGTGGGGTACTGGGTTCTGACCACAACGTCCCTCTATGCTCTTCCTTTGGGGTAGGACCCTGGGGGGTCTCAGCCAGAGGGGCTGGTTGGAGGTGAACTGGGCCGAAAGGGGCTGGCCCCCCCAGGGTGCTCCCAGACCCCCGGATACACCTCTGTGTGGTGGTGGTGGGGGTGTTCCTGGGTGGGGTCAGCTGTAGGCGAGGAGTCCCAGATGCACCTGCCACGGGTCCCCCCGCCCTGCCCGGGAAAGCAAGCAGGCCCTGTGCGTCTGCCCTCCCCAGTCAGGCCTCT
The DNA here is from genome assembly GCF_008692635.1 of Crocuta crocuta. Classification (NCBI taxonomy): domain Eukaryota; kingdom Metazoa; phylum Chordata; class Mammalia; order Carnivora; family Hyaenidae; genus Crocuta; species Crocuta crocuta. Next base: position 151,040 of record NW_027531894.1, on the reverse strand, counting down.
GCTGCCCGAGCCCCTGCTCGGGTCCCCCACCGCTCTCCCCACAGGAAAAGCCACAAGTTCACTCGTGCGGTCACCTCCCCTTCGCAGAAGCGGGGAGCTGTGGCCGGACTCACTGCTGTATCAAAAATGCCTACAACTGCTCCTGCCACGTGACAGGCGCTCAATAAAAGTTTGTGGAACAAGCGAGCTCACTGTTAGCGACAGACGCGGTTCTGGTCCTCAGGGCCTTCTCCCCAGCAAGGGGGACAGAACCACCCAGCCAGTCCCACAAGGGGCCAGGAGGGCACATCCTGGGGGCCGAGGACGGACTGGACTCCAGGGCCAGGAGGCCAGTGGCAGGGACAGGTGCGCACCGGCTGCGAGCAAGAGCCTCGAATGCTGGTGTCCACACACCATTCCGGGTCGCGTAGGATTAGGAAGGGGGTGGGGGCTCAGGACCGGGACCCGAGAGGCCTGAGCTCTGGCAGGATGGGCACTGGCATCAGGAGCCCAGGCTTAGGCTGTCTGCCCTGGGCACAGCCTCCCTTCCCACCACAGGTTTGCTCACGGGTCCCCCGTGTCAGGCATCTGGGCAGCAGGGCTGGCCCTGAAGAAGGTGCCAGAGAAAGCCGCCTCCATCTCCTAACCACAAGCTCCTGCCTTCTGCCTGCGGGAGGGCACCAGCGTTTGCCACCTCCTGTGCAGGGTGACAGCTGTGGGCTCTAGGGCTCAGGATGAGCTGGAACAGGATGGAAGCCCCTGGGAGATAGCTGTACTGTCAGGCCCACAGGATAAAATGCTGATGCCCAGGGCCCTGGGAGCCTGACCAGCTGACACCCAGCAGAGCCTCCTGGGCCCACCCTCCACCTGATGTGAGGGTCTCAGGGGTGGCAGTGGAGGCTGGGTGCTCCCCTCAACCCTGCCCCCTGCAGAACATGGCGAAAGGAAGAAACCTGCTGGGCTTGGCTGGAGCCTAGAAGCTTCTGGCAGCAAGACCCTCTGGATGGGCAACAGAGACACAGCAAGCACTCTATTCAGGGCCCAGAAAATCTGGTTGTTGAGATCCCAGAGAAGTTTTGCTAGGCCTAAGGAGCACCCAGAACATGGGGGTGGGGATGCCAGTGTCCCTTGACCCCCCCGACCCAAGTGCTCTTGGCTGTGTGCGGTTTGCTGGGCCGTGAAAGCCCACACTCCAGGAACCCCCCACCCCCAGGCTGAATGGCTGCCATCTGAACAGCTCTTCCTCCCCCTGGGTGGTGAGGGCACGTCCACCCCTGAGCAGCTTTGGGCACGAGACAGGACACAGAATCCAGTGGCAGGGAGTCCCACAAAACCAGGCCAGCTGTTAGGACCTTCTAGTGGTTCCGCAAAGAACTTTACTGGATGGTTCCTCCCGGGGTGGAAGACACACAGCCGCGGGCGGTGCGAGGGCGTGCTCCATGCTGTCCACACCTCACTGGAAGAACTCTGAGCAAGACACTGGGCAAGACATGCCAGCGGGCAGGCAGGCTCCAGCGCCCTCACTTCTCCAGAGGCGCATAATTGAGCAGCTTCTCAATCAGGTCCACGTGGGCCAGCAGCATGCGACGGCAGCAGTAGCGCTTCAGGCCGAGTGCGTCCAGGGCGTCCCTGTGGGAGAGGAGAGCGGGCCGTGCTGCGTCCATCCAGGTAGTTGTGGGCACATGGAGGGCCCTGCCAGGGCTGCAGCTGTTGGGGGATCGTTCCAGCTCCCTCCACAAGTCGGGGAGGGAGACGTCTCTCCAGGACGCTCTCACCCCC
>NW_027531894.1:148660-149260 GCF_008692635.1 Crocuta crocuta | reverse complement strand
CCCGACGCCCCCCCCCCCCCCCCCCCCCCCATCACTTTCATCTAACCCAGTTGCCTTAAAGGTTTCCAGAACATTATCCCACTGCTCCAGTGGGCACAGATGGCAAGCTGGGACAGAGCACGCCAGGTTGGGAAGTCCCTGCCGGTGGTATCTTAGCGAGGGGGTCCGTGCAGGCTACCAGCCATTCACTCACACTCTGGTCATTCCAACAGACTCATTAATACGTGGCGTGAGCTCTGACCACCCCTGGCCTCCCCATTCATCTAAAACATTCGAACAACCCCCCACCCCGCAAATAGCCTGATACTCATGGCTATGTGGCCAGGAGGCTTGTTGCTTGTTCTATATCCGTGAGAGACACATGGTTCTGCAAGACGTGAGGGGGGTCTAATGACAGAGAGAGGAGAGCGAGCAGACGGACGGGGAGGAAGCTGAGGACTTGGGTGCCGTGACTGCCAGAGGATACCTGGAGGTCCCCAAGACACGGCGGCTTGATACCCAACTCCCCTCCTTTCCGCGGACTGCGAGGCGGGGGTGGGGGCAGTGGCAACGCTCCTGTGAGAACACATCAGTAGAGCAGGGCTGCGAGCCCCTGCAGGG
>NW_027531894.1:147711-148542 GCF_008692635.1 Crocuta crocuta | reverse complement strand
CGGCGATCCGCTTCGGCCGGCGTCCCTCCTCTCTTCCTCCCGAGGAAGGGTCTAGGAGGGGGTGCGGGATGGGTCTGCACCCACCTGGGGCCAGGCAGCGCTGGGTAGCCTCTGATCTGCGGACGTCGGACCTCTGAGGACTCGGAGAAGGGGAGACCTGAGAGGGCGGTGCTGGAGGGCGTCGTGGAAGAGGTGCCTTTTCAGCCGAACTTGAAAAGCACCATTTCAACGGGGTGAGCCTGAGTGTGTGTAAGGGAGTGGACTGATCCTGGCAAAGAGAACCCTTGGTCAGAGGCCTGGAGGCTATACCTGCCGGGCAGCTCAAGGCCACAGGTTTGTGCTACGACCAGAGTAGGTGGTGGAGCTAGGGGTGAAGGGGCAGGAGCCACAGAGGATTTCGAGGAAGGTGAAGCTGTGTCTCTGGAAATGGGGTGAGGTGAGCTCCGTGATCTTGGGGCTGGAGATGGGGAAGAGCAGTGTGCAGTCAGAGGCAGGGAAAGCTCCCTGGAGGAGGTGAACTTTTGGGCTGTGGGGGATGGATGTGCCACAGGGTGGCTCCTGTGATTTAGGTGTGTGTGTGGGGGCTTGTTGGGGCTTGTCGGGTCCCTGGCCTGGGGCATCGGATCTCTGGCAGGGGTGAGTAGGGCCTGTGCTGAGTCCCAGGCATCAGTAACTGCTCTCTCATGGGTGGGTGATGGATTCTGGCCTTAGCTGAGGGGCAGGGGGTGGAGGGTCCCCTGGGGCCTGGGTGGGGCTGCCCAGTGCATTTGTCATCTCGCACGCTGCCACGTGCGGAGCCACGAGTGAGGCCACTTCCCTTCCCCGCTCCCC
>NW_027531894.1:143232-147641 GCF_008692635.1 Crocuta crocuta | reverse complement strand
CCCCACTGGACGCACATCCTGTCCCTGGACAGAGGGACAGGATCGGGGGGCTTTGAGTCACAGTGGCCTGGGGACAGACCCAGGCTCAGCTGCAGGGCTGCTGGCAACTGTGGAGGTGAGGGACACAGAGGAAGGGATCCAGGCTTTGGCTGGGTGGGCCTTGGGGAGCTGGTGGGGGTGGAAGGCTTCCTGGAGGAGGAGCCCAGGGCCTGCCCCACCCATGCTCCTGCCCGAGCAGTTGTTTACTCTGAAAGAGTGAGGGGAATGAGCCTCCCGCCCTGATCCTGGCTAGAGCCAAGTTGACATTCCTGGAATTCTGAGAACTGTGTGTAGTTTTGGGGGCGGTGGTGGCCTCCGCTTCCCGGGCTCCTCCCTCCAGCTCTCTGACTTCCCAGGAGAGGCCATGGGGAGCATCATGGCTGCCCCACCTTAGCCCGCGTGTGTGCCTTCACCAGCGGTGTTCACGGAGGCCCCTTCGGGCGTTCGGGCGTCTGGTCCTGTCGTCTGTCTCTACTCTGCCTTGGCTCAGCCCCGACCAGGGGACCCTGGGGAGCCTCAGAGGTCAGCCCTGCCCCCTGCCCCCGGTGACCACGTTCCTCTGTGTGTGTGTTGGGGGAGTAGCTGGCCACGGGGCAGGCTCTGCTCGGGGTGGCAGGAGGGAGCCGTGGGGGCCTAGGGCGCTGGAGGGGGTGGGGGGCCTCGCCTGCCTGCAGGGGAGGGGGCGCTCGCTTCTCCTCTCGGCGTGCAGTGTCAGCACAGATGTGGCCCAGGCCTCCGGCCAGAGAGAGCGCCAGTTTCTTGAGAATGGGGTATCCTGTCCCCGGTGGTGGAGGCATAGTGGGGGGGGGGGGCCGAGCTCACATGTGGTTGGGAACCCGTGAGCCACATTTCCTGCCAGAAGAGGGTCACTGCAGGGCAGCCCGGGACGAGGAGAGATCAGCGGTTGAAGTTGTTGCTGCCGAGAGGCTCTGGCCCAGAGCGGTGCCCTGCAAACAGGCCGGCCTGGCCTGGGAGTCAGCTGACCCTGCTCACTGGTCCTGGCATCAGTTTCTCCATCTGTAAAGTGGGTGGCACCAGGAGCTGCCCAGCTGGAGGGTGGAGATGCTGGCTTTGCAGGCCTGGCCCCTGACCCCTCCTGTTTGGGTGCATGTGTGTGCATACAGGGTGTGCAGGGTGGGGTGGTCCCGTGAACATACATGCTCAGATGCTACCCCAGGGCCAGACAGGCCGCTTGCCTGCTGTATCCACACTAGCCCTTGGCCCTGGGGGCTCAGGGGTCGTGAGTGGTGCTGTTTGAAGCTGTGCTTGAGGCTGGACTGGCCTTAAGCTGACCACCCTCTGGACAAGCCTGTGTGCCGGCCGGGCTCCCCGAGGGGCGCACACACTTGGTTACCCGAGGCAGGAGGCTCCCAGTGCCTGGGAGGTGGAAATGCGGCCCCCTCAGGGTCCTAATTGTGTCCCCTCCGCCACCACCTCCAGCAGAGACATACCTGGGGGGGGGGGGAGCAGAGGTGTTGGGGGAAGACCCTCAGGTTGGGGTTGGCCTTGCTGGGCCTGGGAGAGTCTGAAGGCCCCTTGGTGGCCTCTTCGCAGGGACCCCTCTCCCAGAGCTGGTGCCGGAGCCCCCTGGAGGAGGCTGCCGTTGGGGTGCGGGGAGGTGGCCTTGCCTGGGCTCTGTGCGGGGAGGGTGTGCAAGGTGGGGGCCGGGCGGGGCCAGCATAGGACTGTTTGTGGGGGCCTCCGGGCTCCTGCAAGCCGCCTCCGAGCCTGCTCGGCCGGGGGCCCCGGGTAGGCTGGCGGCTCTGCTCTGCCTCCGATCTGCCTCTCAGCCGCTGGGGTCGGGCTGGGCCACCTTCTCTGTTTCAGCTTTTGGGGTGGTTCCTCTTTGCGTGGGACCTTGGTTGGCCGGGTAGGTGCCCGTGGCCTTCTCATGGCCTGGGCTCCCTTGGGGTGCCCTGCTTGCTCCCCAGCCTGGAGCCCTGGAGAGTCGGAAGGCCCAGCCCAGGACGGCGGGTGTGCTTGTCTGGGGCTCTCCCTCGCCCTGCCCTTGCTGCAGGTGCGGTCCCCGGGGGACGCAGGCGTGTCACCCCTGCATCCAGAGGAAGCCCAGAGCAGGGGAGAGGGAGGAAGGCTTCCTAGAGGTGGAGGCTGGGCCCGCAGAGGGACGGAGACAGCTCCGGTCCTGTTCAGCCCCTGCACCCTCTGCGCCAACTGCAGGCTCCCGTCTGGGCCGCCCTACATGGGAGTGGGGGGCTCTGGACTCCTGGAGGGGCACTGTGGCTTCATTCATGGGGGTCCCAGGGCTGCCTTGGGGGTCAGGGCGGGAGTGCGGCTGTGCAGTGGTCTCATCCAGCCTCAGCTTTGCGTTGGCCACGGGACTTCCTCACGTACGGGGCCTAGGAGGGTTGGGGGGCCCTGGTGGATCTGCCTTTCCCGTGCCCCCGCCCAGGTGCCGAGGTCTGGGGCTGTTGGGGGCGCAGTAGGGTATGATACATGGATTTTAGAATTGGATTTAGAATGGATTTCTAGAATGTTGCTGTGGGCTTTGGGCCCCATCGCGTTTGGGAGGGGGCTCGTCAAGGCAAGTGGGTGAGGTGTGCCCCCCGCATTGCCCGTGCTGCCCCACCAGGCCTGAAGCCCCTCCCGGGACGCTTCATCCCTGGGCACAGGTGAACCCTCTCTCCACTGAGGTTCTGGGGAGCACACGGGGAGGAGTGGGCCCGGTCTGCGCAGCGGCCCCTCACCAGCCCCAGGCACAGGTCTGGGCGGGCTGGCGGGCAGTGGGCGGCCCACAGGAGACGGGCGAGAGAGAGTGGACGCCTGCCCGGTGCAGCCCCCCAGCCCCGGGCTGCCGAGAAGACCACCTGCCCCGCCCCCAGGCTGCAAGAGCACTTGGTCTGAGGAGGGAGAATTGGGGGCCCTGGCTGGGATGCCCTCAGAACTGCCCCCTCCCATGTGAGCTTGGAGCCCCCTCCTCAAAACCCTGGCTGGTGGGGGAGGACGGGACCCTCCCGTGAATGCTGATGGCAGATGAACGGGCCTGGTGAGTCATCCCCAGCTGGCTCTGTGGGGAGGGAGTGAGGTTGGGGGCTCAGGGCACATATCTGCCCTGAGCCAAGGAACGGGTGGGGTGCAGAGCGCCTTGGGGGAGGTGGACACCGAAGGCTGACCTCTAGGGGGTGGGACAGCACGCCATGGCCTGTGCTGTGCGAGAGTTCCCGCTTCTGAGCACGTGCGTCCTCTGCACGCATGGCCCCACGTGTGCTGTGTGCAAGCCTGCATCTCGGGACGCGTGACCCCCGCCCCCCAGCTGCCCTCTCCTGCCCCTGCAGGGACCTGGTCCTGAGTGGAGGGCTGCTCCTCACCCCCCAGGAGCCTGTCCTGTCGCGGGAGCCTCCGCCCTGGCCTCCAGCGTGGCCGCGCTCCCTTCCCCCGGGCTGCAGCCGCCTTGGCTGTACTGAGCGCGGGCCCAGCTGCAGAGGAGCCGAGCAGCACCTGGCTTCGCTGCGGCAAGCCCAGGTAAGTCCCAGTCCGGCCGGGCAGTAGGGGGGCCTCGTGGGGCGGACGTTGTGGGGGACGGCGACAGCGACAGCTGAGTGAGACGGTGAGAAGGAGCTGAGTGCACCCTCGATGCTGGGACCCAGCGTGGGAACCCAGGCCGACTCCCCGTTCTGGCCCCTCCCTGCCCCGCTCCAGCGTGATGGGGGTGGAGAGGTGAGCCCTGGGCTCCACGGGGAGTCCCGCCGGCACTGCTGTCCCCCCCACCCCCAGCTTCTTTGAGGAGGACAAGGCTGACGAGCTGGCAGCACGTTTATTTCGGCCCCTGGAGGTCCAGCCGTGCCCCCCTGCTTGTATCTAGTCCTGGCCTGCAGGGGTGCTGTATGGGGGCGGGTGGTACCCGTGTGGGGGTCACGGCCGGGTCCTCCCTTGGCCCTCCTGTGCCCACAAGGACACTCCGAACACCCAGTCCCACACGTGGACATTCCTGGGTTTTCCACCCTCGACTCGGGCTGCGGGGCCAAGGGGGCGCTGGGGTCGCCAGGCTCATCGCCTGCCACTTGCTCCCTGTTTTCTCTAGGGCCTGGGTGGGGGCCTCTACCACCTGCTTCTCCACAGCACCTGGGGCCCAGACATACCAAGGACCTCTGGGAGGAAAGAGTGCGGGGGAGAAGGGCCGTGGGAAACCCTGGGCCGGACCCTGGGGCGTCCCCACTCCCTGCCAGCGCCGCTCTGGGGGTGGAGCTGCAGTTCTTGGAGGAGCCCTCAGGGGCCTCGGGGCCCAGCGAGGCTGCCAGACCTCACTGGGTCCACAGCCCCCCATACAGTCCTGTCTGGCTGGTGCACAGCCCCCCAGACCTGCTGTCCCTGCACCATTCAGTCTCTGATTTGTCACCTTGTCAGTGTCACCC
>NW_027531894.1:141478-143167 GCF_008692635.1 Crocuta crocuta | reverse complement strand
CCCCCGTGCTACTCGACTCTCAGGGACCTTGAACCAGCGCTTCCCTCTCTGGACTGCAGTTTCTGGGACTGTCCCCTTGGGGCGGCCCAGCCAGCGGGCTCCCATGGCGACCTGGTAGGCCTTGACTGCAGCCCCGAGTCCAAGGTGCAGGGCACACCCCCGGCCCAGAGCCCCGAGAGGAGGGGCCTCGGCTCTTTTGTGGCCTCTGGGCTGCAGGCCCAGGGTCAGACAGGGAGGCATGGGGCTTACATGCTGTGTCCCCTCAACACCAGGGGGCCCCAGACACTGCCTCCACCAATGGGGTGAGTCATGGGGGCGCAGCTGGGGGGGCCGCTGTCCCCAGCTGTGATTGTGGGTATGTGTGCGTACCTCTAGACTGTTCCAGGTGCACGTGTCTGTATACCAACACGTGTGCACACCAGCAGTACAAGGGGCACTAGTACGTGTTCCAGGGTGCGTGTATGCGAGTCACCCCGGGATTCTGTGACTTGGCTGGAGTCCAGGTCTGCATGTGAGTGTGAGGTGTATGGAGGTCTGACTTCCAGCCCAGGCTGGTGCAAAGTGAAATGTGAGGCCCTTTCAGAAATGACCAGGAANGGGGGGGGGGGGGGGGGGGGGCTCCAGGGGAGGGGGCCTGCCCCCCTTCAGCCCACCCTGGCTGGGTGGAACGAGCAAGGTGCTGTGGGAGTTGTGATCTGCGCCTGTTTTCAGGTGCCCAGTGATCACCATGCCCTCTTGTGTGTCCGCGCCCCTGTCTGAAGTCTGAGAGCCTCCCCACGTTTCTTGCAGAGTGACCTGCCCTCCTGGGCGCCCTCCCCACATGCCCTCCCTTCTCCCAGCCCCTCTCAAGGGCTCGCCCTTTAAACTGCGCCTCTGCCTCCTCTGCCAGCAAGATCCCCCCCCACCCCCAGGTTGGGTACCCCTGGCTGATTCCCGTCCAGATGGACCCCTCTCCCCATCCTGGCTGCCGGGGCTTTGAGGCCCCCGCGTGGTCGTCACCAGCCCAGGCTGGAGGTGACGGATGCTGCTCGGAGGAAGCGCACCCCGGGGCGCGCTCCGGGCTACACTGTGAGGCGCTCTCTCGCTCGGGGCGGGGAATCAAAGTCGAAGCCGGCCCAGGTCACCACCAGAAAGCAACTGGGTCATCCCTTCGTTTGCGGGGCGCTCGTGCATGCCGAGTGCGGCCGCAGGGCTCCAGGCCCGGCGGGGGCCAGTGCGGCCGCGGCGGGAGGCTGGGGGCCTCGTTCCCGGGGCTCCGCGCCGCCTGGCCCTCGGCCCTGCCCTTCCAGAGCATCCTCCTCCCGGGCCCGGGGACGCGGAGAGCCCGGGGCGCCAGCACGGACGGAGCTGCCGGGAACGGGGGCGGGGCGGGATCGTCGCCNCTCCACGCCCGCCCCGGCCCCAAGGCGGCCCAGGCGCGCTACACGTCGCCCAAGGGCAACAAGTACGTGGTCTTCTACCTGGACCTCTCCTTCATCTTCCTCCTAGAGCTGAAGCGCTGCAGCATGGCGCGCGGCTGCCTCCAGGGCGTCAAGTTCCTCATGTTCGCCTTCAACCTGCTCTTCTGGGTGAGTGGCCGCCGGCCCGCCGTTGGCGGAGGAACGACGGAGAATCCGGAGAATCCGGAGAATCCCCTGCTCGGGCAGGGGTGGGGACGGGGCACCAGGACGTAGACGGGCGGGGCTGGGG
>NW_027531894.1:92739-141378 GCF_008692635.1 Crocuta crocuta | reverse complement strand
CCCCTCTCTCCCCTCCCTCCCCCCGTCTCTCCCCTCCCCTCCTCCTGCGCAGCCAGCCGGCGCCCTTTCTTCGACCCCCTCTCCCTCCCAGTGGAGTAACCCACCAGGCCTAAGGACTGTGGTCCCCCCCATCTCTGCAGGCACTGTGGGGAGGGAGAGGGTGTGTGTGCACCCCAGTGAGCTCCCTGGCTGGGGGGTGACACTGAGCAGCAGGGTGTTGGGCCACCCACCCTGAGTGCTGGGGAGATGTCCCTGGCTCTCCCTCCCACATGCTGTGCACGCGCGGGCTGGTGCCCTAACTTCTGGATGGGTTGGGTTTGTTCAGATGGGATGTGGGGGTCCAGGGTCAGAGGTGCTGGTACTCCAGGGCGACCCCATCCTCCTCTAGACGAGGGTAGGGGTGGGGACGATGACGGAGATGACAAAATTGCCACCCCGCCCCAACCCCGTAACTGCTGGGAGCATGGCGGGCTCTGGCTGTGACCGGTGTCGGGCTGGGCTGCGGGAGGCTCGGTGGAGAGCGGTGCCAAGGTCACTCTCTGCTCCATCGTGAATTCTCGAGCCAACCCTCTTTCCCACAGTTCGGAGGAAGGGGGTGTGGCGTTAGCTGCAGACTGGCCCCCGAGAGGAGACTGTCCTGCACACCCTCATTTGGATGCAGTCCCGTTAAGTCCAAATGCCCAGAATCCCGGGTCAGTCCTTCTGCACCTCCCTTGCATCCTGGGCTGTAGTTTTCTTTTCCCAGCTTGTGGAGGGGCCGCCAGCCTGGGCTGCCTGCGGCTGGGACCCAGATGCTGCCTCCGGAGCTGGCCATCCCAGCAGTTCTCCCTCTACAGGGGGCTCCTGGAGGGATGAGGCCCACGTGTGGGGAGAAGGACCCCTGAGGCCCGCAGCCAGGAAGGCGGGGTTGGCGGCTGGAGCCCGGGCCCAGGCGTGTGAAGGAGGAGCATCCCTGTGCGGGACGGTGACCAGCTGCAGTGGGCGCCTGTGTGGGGTGGCTGACGGGAGACATGGGGGTGACCAGACCTGACCACGGTGACGGCGTAGGTGGTGGGTTGACTGTGGCAGGGGGGCGGGGAGGAGGCAGGCAGAGGGCGTAGTGGATGGTCCCGTCCCAGGAGGTAGGCAGGACTCGGCTTCGTCCCTGACCTGCCGTCCTCGGTGGTCTGAGAGCGGCCCACCCTGACCGGTCCCCAGGCAGACCTGGTGCCTGCTGCTGGCACGTGCCCTCCCTGTCCCAGCCTGGCGGCCAGCCGGGGTTCCGGGATCAGTGGGCGTGCCCACACCTGGGAGGCACCCAAGGCGAGGCGTGGTGAGAACAGTCAGGAGTCTGGGCCCCTGGGCAGGTGCCATGCGAGTGCGGGCGGCCAGAGGCCAGAGCACCCCTTCCCTGGGACCCCAGCTTCTTTGCTACCTGAGGGTGCTGGCCCCTCAGACCACTTCCCACTGTCACTGGGAGACCAGGGGACGGACCACACCCTCACCCACAGGAGCTCACTGAAGGGTCAGGGCTCAGGTAGTAGGAGGGGCGTCCCGGGGGCAGGACCCCACCTGTGCCGGTCCCGCCCCACCCTGCAGAGCTTGGGGATGGGTAGGGGCTGGCTCAGGAGACCCTTGACTTTTCCCTAAGCGTCTTGTTTACGTTCCCTATTTGACGGGTTCTCCTTGGGGACTCCTGTCTGGGTCTGGGGGGCAGGACTGAGGCCTCCAGCCTTGGGTCCTTGCGGGGCCGGAGGGAGTCATCGCCTGTCGGTCCCGGTCCTGTGCAGCCTGGCTGGGTTGTCAGCTTGTCTCAGGGAAAGAAACAGTCCTGCCTGTTGTCACCGGTGCCCGGAGCTGGGGTGCCCTGAGAGAGAGGAGCTGGGAAGACACAGGTGACACTCAGAGGAGGGGAGGGGCGGAGGTGCTGGTGGTGAGGGCCCCTGTCCAGCCTCCCTGCAGCAGATGGGGCCTTCAGCGGGCACAGGGAGCGCCTCTGAGTCCTGCACAGAGACCCTAAAATGGGGCCGGGGGCTGTCCTGTGAGCCCCGTCCTTCGGTACCTGTGGTGCCGTCACAGGGTGAGGGTTTGGGGGCTATGTAGCCCCTGGGGGGGGGAGGGTGCCTGCGTTCAGGCCTCCACCATGACAGAGGTAGAGGCAGGGGCCCCAGGGGCTGGGGCAGAGGAAAGGTTTCCTGCCTCTTCCCTGCCCTGGGTCAGCGCTCGGGGCTCCCCCGTGGGCAGTCCCTGAGGCCCCAGTGGTTCTGGGGAGGGACCTGGGGGAGGCAGGGCTGAGCTCAGCAAGGTAAGGGTGCTTCTGGGTCCCCCCAGTCAGGGGCCGCACCTGGGCTTCAGCCTTTCGGCTCAGCTCGTCCCAAATTTGGATCAGCCAAGCTGAGGGCCCCTCCTCTGCCGCTCCCTGTACTCGTGCTCAGGGCCCCTCGGCATGGCTGGCGTGGGGGTCGGAGTCCTGCCTGCCGTTTTCTGCTGCCCAGGCCACCACAGGACTGTGGGTAAGGCCAGCCTCCCTAGGGCCTCATTTGTCACCAGCACATGTGGGCCCGAGAGTTTTCCCCTTTGATGAGCCGCAGGTGACATCCACGTGGGTGGCCTGGTCTGCTGTCACTGGCCTTTGGCAAGGCCCCTGAGACTGGTGGAGGAGGGGACCCGTGGTGGCAGGCGCTCTGAAGAGCCGGGGGCCGTGACCTCCCCCAGCCCCCCTCTGCAGCTGGGGGAACACACGTGCTTGAGGTCACAGTCCTCAGACCCTGTGCCTCCCTTGGCTCCGGCCTCCTGGTGGTGCTGGGGGCGTCCCCTGTCCTGGCTCCTGTTTCTTTCTGCGACAGGGCCGGGCAGGGGTGTCCCGCTGCCTTCGGGCTGCAATTAGGGGTAGGCGGGCAGCCTTGTGACGGGCAGAGGGAGGGAGGGCAGGCAGATCCTGTGATGGGAGTAGGTGCTGGGGGAGGGGGTGCTTGACCGGCCCAGTCCAGGCCGGGGTCAGGATGCTCTCGTCCCTGCGGCGGCAGCTGGAGGGTCAGAGGGGGACCTGGGGCCCGGGGTGTGGATCTGCTCGGGGGGGCAGGCGCCAGTTCTCTGGGTCCCTCTGCGCAGACGGAGGCCTCCCCGCCCCGGTGCGGACGGCAGGCGCGCACGCTGTGAGCAGCAGCCCGTTTCCCAGTAGAGGCCCTGCTGCTGGAGGCCGCGTGTGTCTGTCGGGGGGCTGGCGGCTCCCCTGAGAGGTTTGGGGCAGCAGCAGTCAGTTGGGGGCCCTGCCTGCCCCGCTGTGGGATCCGGGCAGCGCCAGCTCTATGCCGGGTGCTTCTTGGGCCTGTCCACCCAGTGACCCAGGCTCTGTGAGTGTCCCTGGAGTCCAGCCTGCCGGGAGGGAGGGGAGGGGAGAGGCCGGGCCTCTCTGGACAGAACCTCCTACGTGTAAAGCAGAGGTGGAGTGGGCTCTGTCTGGGGCTGAGATGTGGCTCGTTAAGGGCTGGAGCGGGTCGTGGAGGTCAGGAGGTCCATGCAGCGGCCGGGGGCCCTGTCCTTGCTGTACCCCGCCATCCGCAGCTCTGGTCCCGTCTTTCTACCTGCGGTGTGGCGACTTGTCCCCCCCCCCCAACCGCTGCCCCAGGTACCTGGCGATGGCCTCTCACTCCCCCTTCCCGCAAGCAGCGCTGTTATGTTTTTTTTTCTTTTTTAAATTTAATTTGATTAATATATTTTTAAAAGTTTGTTTATTTTTGAGAGAGAAACAGAGACAGCGGGAGCAGGGGAGGGGCAGAGAGAGAGGGAGAGAGAGAGAGAATCCCAAGCAGGCTCCATGCTGTCAGCACAGAGACCAATGTGGGGCCTGAACCCATGAAACCCTGAGGTCACGACCTGAGCCAAAACCAAGGGACGCCTAACTGACTGAAGCACCCAGGTGCCTCTTAATTGATAACTGATTTTTTAAAGACTTAAAAAAATTTTTTTAATGTTTTATTTATTTCTGAGAGCGAGAGACAGCATGAGCAGGGGAGGGTCAGAGAGCGAGGGAGACACAGAATCCGAAGCAGCTCCAGGCCCTGAGCTGTCAGCACAGAGCCCGACGCGGGGCTCAAACCCACGAACCGTGAGATCATGACCTGAGCCGAAGTCGGATGCTCAACCGACTGAGCCCCCCAGGCGCCCGTAAGTTTATCTATTTTAAGAGAGAGAGAGAGAGAGAGAGAGAGAATGAGAATCCCAAGCGGGATCCACGCTGTCAGCACAGAGCCTGACCAGGGGTTTGAACTCAACAGTGAAATCATCACCTGAGTTGAAATCGAGTAGGAAGCTTAACCGACTGAGCCCCCAGGCGCCCCTAGATTTTATTTTTACATAATCTTTACACCCCACGTGGCTCTCGAACTCACATCCCCGAGGCCAAGAGCCCACGCTCCACCGACCGAGCCCCCGGATGCCCCTCTGAGGTCCAGTAAGCGGCTTCTCACCATGGAGGGTGGGCTTGGACCTCCCTGAAGCCTCCAGCCAGGGCCATTCTGCTCCCCTGCCCGCCCCCTCCTCCTTGGACACTGGCTTCAGAGGGTCCCTGGGCCGTGGGGCTGGCTCCCCGACGGGCGGGGACGGGGCTTCTGGGGCTGGGGGCGAGCGAGTGGGGCTTGCTGCTGTTTAAGAAAATTGATTGCAGGCGACTGCACGGATTTAAAGTGAGTGGCCTGCTGAGTTTCCACCCAGATAACTGTCTCCGGCCAATGTAGGGAGCACGTCTGTGAGCCTGGAATGTGCCCCAGGCCCCTTCACCCCGTGCCCCTGACTCCTGTCCTGGGCAGCTGCAGGCCGGGGTTCCAGCACGGTGCACACAGTTCGTACAGATGGGGTGCCCCCCTGGCTGCTCTTGGCCTGGAGTAGTGAGACACCTTGCCACGGCCCATGTCCACCCCAAGGCCGTGCCAGCTGCCAGGCGAGGGGCTTCCAGGCACGGGCTTGGCCCCTGTGGGCACCCAGGCCTCCGCTGTGCTCCGAGGACGTGGCCAGCTGGCCTGCCATCTGCTGGCCGGAGGGGCAGTGGCAGCGGGCCACCTGACACCTGTCCCTTCATTGGCCTGGAGGGGGCGGCAGCTCTGACCACGTGGTCCCTGTACCCCCAGCCCTGGGCCAAACTGAAGACTGCAGACGAGGGAAGGGACCGCAGGATCGGGGAGCAGGAGCCGGGCACTGGGCTGGGGCCGGTGACCGGGGAGGGCACAAGACGGGGCATGTGCTCGAGGCGCATGGGAGGGAGTCAGGGAGGCCATGGCGGCGGTGGGGCTGGGCTCCCTCTCAGGCTGTCCTGGGCTCTGCTCCTGGGACCCGGCTGGCGGCTGCAGCTGCTTTTGTCTGGCTGGGGCGGAGAGTCCGGCCAGTGCCCCAGGCGGCGAGTGTGGCTGGACATCTGTAGGGTCGGGGTGGGGTCCTGGCCTCCCAGGACCTCAGCCCCACCCGCCCCGTGTTTGATGTTCTGTGTCTGAGTCTAACGGGGCTTGTTTCTTCCTGCACTTGGAGGCTGTAATTTTCCTGCCAAAATGTTTTAAAAGCTGCATATGCAGAAACATTTTCAAAATTATAATTTTATTAGCTGTGTGTGTGCATTCTGTTATGTGTGCATCTGAGTTTCTAGTGACTGGTCTACGTGAACACGGAGGGCCTTGGAGCTTTGGGGACGACAGAGCAGGTGACACGGTGATGGTGAGGGTGTGTGACAGTGACAGTGAGGGTGAGGGTGTGTGACAGTGTGTGTGACAGTGACGGTGAGGGTGTCTGTGTGTCACTGTGTGGGTCTCTCCTGCCGTCTCAGAGTGGAGAGGTAGGGACGTTTTATGGCCTTAATTAAGGAATTCCGTTTCCAGCAGGGCTGGGTGTGGGGACCCCTCCACCTCACCCCACCCTGGGGTCCCCAGGGACCCAGACTGTCCCTCCTCCACAGGCGCCTGTCCGTGATGCCCTCCGCACACGTGTCCCCATGGGGCGAGGGTGCTCAGATGGGCTCCTTTTCCTGCTGACAGGAGACATCCGCCGGTGTCCTTGAAGGCAGGCAGTCGGGTTGTAAAGCACAGAAAACGGTTCTGTCCCCTGCCCGGGGACCTGCCACACGGACCACCCACAGCCCTGGGGGCTCAGCTCAGAGATGGGACTCCCTCGAAGTGGGGGCTGCTGGGTTCAGGAGGGGACAAGCTGGTGTGAGGCCTGGAGATGGCAGACATTATGTCCCCTCTAGGGGGAGGTGGCCTGCCCTCACACCCTCCCTGACCCAGGCCCCTGCCCAGTCACCTCCCTCGGTGGCCCCAGCTTCGACCTTCCCCCGGGGCTTTGGGGATCCCGGACGCCTGGGGGACGCTGTGGGGACGAGGTGTTGGCTGTCCCGACAGGCATGGGGTAGGGGCTCCGGAAAGCTGCTCAGCTCCGTTTCTCATCTGCAAGTGGGGTGGGAGGCCCAGAGGTGCCAGGGCCTGTCCAGCCTCTTCTGTGCCCCATGATGCCGAGTGGTGCCTGGCACAGGTGGGCGTGGGGTGCCCAGAAGTGCTGGGTGTTCCCTCTGTGGCCTCGCCTGAGGCCAGCACCGTGACTCGGAGCCTGCCTGCACCCCACGCCCGATGGGATGGGAAGTCATGCCCACTGTGTCGGTGGGGTGCACACGCATCCCCATAAAGCCAGCAGACCCCGTCCCGCCCCTTCCTCCGGAGCTGTGCCCCGCCCCCCCACCAGGCAGCTGGCTCCTCACATGAGGCACACACCCAGGCATAGGGGAGCCCCTCCTCTGGGCGGGTCCCCGGCTGCCCTCCCACCTCTGAGCCTCTGGGCAGCCTCCCCTGGCCCCCTGGCCTCTGGCACCTGGTCATGTCCCCGGGTTTGATCACGGCACCGTGCTGGCCTCACGGCTGCAGACCCGGGGCACAGGCAGAGGTCACCGTCCGTGGTGGGCCCTCTGGGAACCTCCAGGGCCATGCGGTCAGTGTCAGGGGCAGGTCAGCCCCTGCACCGGGTTCCCCAAGCCTGGTACCCAGAAGCACAGGCCACCCCGTCCCTGCCTCTTTCCCGAGCCGCAGGCCCCCCCTGCTCTGGGAGGGGCGCAGACAAGCAGGATGGCCCTGTCCTGAGCCAGCAGCGTCCAGAGCCGCGTCGCTTAGTTTCTAAGTTCCTGCTTCTGTCGAAGGTGCCAAGAGGGCAGCGGGGGCGGGGCGGGGGTTCAGAGCGGCCCCGCACGCTCACCGTGTGCTGACCGGCCCCCCAGGGATGGTGGTGGGCATGTCGGCCCCGGGTGAGGCCCGCGGGATCCCCTCCCCTGTGATGCCGTCTCCCGCCAGCCCGGCCTACTGTGCAGGGTGCACAGGCCCCAGAGTTGTGGCGGGAACGCCGTGCTGGCCCCACCCCCGCCCCTGGGGGAGGCTGGCCTGCTGGTGGGGGAGGGGCCAGCCAGCGCACGTGGGGGTGAGGCCTCCGTGGGCAGTGGTCTCAGAGCCCGTGGGGCCTGCTGAGTCACGGGGCCCCTGCAAGGCTTGGGGAGGCGCTGTGCGCAGGTGGCCCTGGCTCCCCTTGGCTCTGCCTCTGACCGACTGGGCAGGTGGCTCATTGCTCAGCCTCAGTTTACTTGTCTAGGCAGTGGGGTGGGAGTCTGGCCATCTAGGCTCAAGAAGCCCGTGCGGGGTGTGCAGGGTGGGTGCCGTATACCCCGGAGTCCGCGGCCCAGCTGGTCCTGGGCATTTAGGGTGACCGCTGCGGGGACTGGCCATCATGCCCAGGAGCGTGCCGGCCGCTGAGGCTGCGGCGGCCGGGCCAGATGCTGAGGTCGCCGGCCCCTCCCGGAGCCTGCAGCCACGGGTCTCCAAGGGGCCTCACTGAAGCCCAGGTTCCGGGGGACCAGGTGCTGTCAGCGTTTGTGGGGCCACCGGCCCCCAGCCTGCACCCGGAAGCACCTTCTCCCATGTCCCCCTGAGAGCACCCACGCGGGGCCGGGGCCTCTCCCTTCTCCTCCCCTTCCTGTCCTCGTGCTTGTGTGATAAGAGCAGGTGTGACGTGCAGTCATTGCCCCAGTGGTTGAAAGGGAGGGGCGGCCAGGGCCGGGCTCCCTGCCGGGAGCACCTGAGGGGCCCGTGGGGAGGAGTTTTAGGATGAGGGAGCGTGCGGTCTGGCAGGGTCCGCAGGGCTGGTCTCCCTGACTACCCAGGTCCGCAGAGGCTGTGGGGGGCGGGAGGGGGTGCTTCCTGGAGGGGTGGTGCTCGGGGGGGCCCCGGGGCCCCCTGCCCAGGCTGCCTCGCCAGGCGCGTTGGGACAGAGTATCCCCACCGCCACAGGTGGGGGACCTGGGGGTCCCTATCACGGACGCCGTAGGTTGGGGGTGTGTCTTGGGAGGGCAGGCCGGGCGCTGGGACAGCAGGAGGGGTGGCCGGCCCGGCGCTGGGAGGTCGGCAGGGCGGGCGAGGGCGTGCAGGGCCCACCGGGCGCCGCGCTGGGTGGTGCGTTGCACGCGGGCGGCCGCCTCACTGCCCTCTCTCCCGCCCCGGTGGCCCCAGCTGGGGGGCTGCGGCATCCTTGGGGTTGGCATCTGGCTGGCTGCCACGCAGGGGAACTTCGCCACCCTGTCCTCCTCCTTCCCGTCGCTGTCGGCCGCCAACCTGCTCATCGTGACTGGCGCCTTTGTCATGGCCATCGGCTTCGGGGGCTGCGTCGGGGCCATCAGGGAGAGCAAGTGCCTCCTGCTCACGGTGAGTGTCCCCGCACGGCCCCCTCCGGGGCCGGCGCCCCCTCCTGCGTGGGCCCCCAGGACCGGAGCAGGTCACCACCGTGGCCTGTGGCGGCCCCTTGCCGGAACGGACGCGCCTGAGTGCAGCCTATACTGGGCCTGTTTTCCCTGAGACACCCTTCCGGGGACTCCCTGCCCCCCAGACCCTCGCTCGAGAGGCTCACAGTCCCCCCCTCTGCCTTGGAGGCCGACTGAAGGCAGGACGTGTCTCGGGTCTTCGGGAACATCAGTCACAGACAACAGAGGCGGGAAGGGCCCCGGGCCAGGCTCCTCACCTATTAATGTCCGGCTGAGGCCTTGGGCAGCTCCAAGTCCTGAATCACACCGTCGCCTCGATCTTGTGTGAGGGGCCCTTGCCCGGGTGGGGCCTCGGAGGGTCCAATTGCTCCCCCCAGGCTTGGGGCTCCTCCATGGAGCAGCAGGTGGGGATGTGGCCGGGTCCCCGGCCGCCCTGAGGCAGGAAGCTGCGGCGTGTGGGGGGCCCTTGCCCACAGGGTGACTCGGGAGTTCAGAGCCCGGTGCCTGCTGGTGGCAGCTAAGCCCTGAGTCCTGAGCCCACACGCGGGAGGCCCGATCG
This sequence comes from Crocuta crocuta, assembly GCF_008692635.1. Lineage (NCBI taxonomy): Eukaryota > Metazoa > Chordata > Mammalia > Carnivora > Hyaenidae > Crocuta > Crocuta crocuta. The sequence continues at coordinate 132,067 of NW_027531894.1, read as the reverse complement.
GGGACCCCAGGAGAGGACAGGGCCTGCTTTGCATCGTCCCATCTCCGTCTGCAGGAAAGGCAGGGTGGGCAGAGGGTGCCTCTGCAGCTCCGCTGGCCTGGGCCTCTGTGGCCAAGGTCAAGGCTGTGCCTCTGAGGGTGTTGGAGTTGGGGACTGCCACCAGCGGGCAAGCTCTGCGCAGTCAGGTGGGGCTGCTCTGAGGAGCGTGACCCCCAAGTCCTGGTTCATTGCCTCCCGACAGCTCCCTCCCCCACCAGGGCCCCCCTAGGCTGCCCGCCCACCACAGGGACACAGGCACACAGCACAGGCGTGAGGCTTGTGTTCCTGAGGTCAGTGGAGCAGGTCCAGAGCCGCTGGCTGGAGGGGACGGCTCCGAGGGGGGTGCGGTGGCATCGGGACGTGTTGGTCTCCGGGGGCCGCACACCCGGCACTGGGGTCTCGGAGGTTTGCAGCCCCACGGGCCGGGGGCGCGGCCGAGTCACTGGGGCCTGTCTCCCTGCAGTTCTTCGTGATGCTGCTGCTGGTGTTCCTGCTGGAGGCCACCATCACCATCCTCTTCTTCGCCTACACTGACAAGGTCGGCCACCTGCACCCTCCGTGTCCTCACCACCCAGCAAGGGCCAGGGCACTGTGGGTGACAGGGCCAACAGCCGCAGTCACAAGCCCCGTGCAGTGTGGACGCTCTGCCGTCCCACCCGCTGGGGACCCAGCTTTAAGCACAGCCGCCAGAGGCCGCGCCGGAGGGGACGCCCGCGCCCTGGAGGCTCGGGGAGGAGGGGCGGCGGGCGGTGCTGAGCCCCTACTGTCCTCCCCACGCTTGTTGGGTGGGAAAATCTCCCGCCCCCATTTACTTGCTCATTTATTTACGTCATTGAGGGCCCTTTTGCAGGTTTTGTTCTCTGGGTTGTGCCCTAGGCCCGGAGCCTTATGTTGCTCACACGTGGGCGCCCCTGCCCGTTGGGAGCTCTCCTCTGGCTCCCGTGTCCCTCTGGCAGACTCCCCCCCCCGTGCACTTGCTGGGGGGCACGTCCTTCCTGGCACCTCCTGCCCCAGGCCCGGGACCGGCTGTTTCTCCAGGAGCCCCGGCTCCTTCCCCAGAGGACGTCTCGGGNGGCAGGGACCACCCGCTCCCCAGCCCTCCTAGCGCCTGTCTCTCTGCAGTTCCGCTGCTGTGGGGTCTCCAACTACACCGACTGGTTCGAGGTCTATAATGCCACCCGCGTGCCCGACTCCTGCTGCCTGGAGTTCAGTGACAGCTGTGGACTCCACACACCTGGCACCTGGTGGAAGGCGGTGAGCGCCTGCATCGCCCCCTCCCCCGTCCTGGCCCTGGGGACCTGGGGGCGGAGGGCTGGCCTCGGAGCCCCCATGACAGACACCCCCTCTTCCTTCAGCCGTGTTACGAGACTGTGAAGATGTGGCTCCAGGAGAACCTCCTGGCCGTGGGCATCTTCGGGCTGTGCACGGCCCTGGTACAGGTACGCTGGGTGCCTGGCCCTGCCCCAGCCGCCCACCTAGCAGCCCAGCTCGCCAGCGCCCGGGTTGAGGCTCCCCGAGCCCACACGGCTGAGCAGAGGGGGGCTTATGGGGGCTGCTCAGAGACTCGTCCCAGGGGAGGTGACCTTTGACATCTCAGGGACAGACAGGCAGGTCTTGCTCTGCGGCTGTAGGCCTACCTGGTGGCTGTGGTGGGTGAGAGTCACAGGACTGCCCAGTGCAGAGTGAGGGTGGGCTTCCCGGCCCCCAGGGAAGTCCTAGGTGTCAGCACCCAGGGGAGCATGAGGCCTGTCTGTGTCCGCATACTTGGATGTCAGGCGGCCCCCATTCCTGGGGTGCAGACAGATGGGGGTAGCAGCCAGATCACACAGACACCCTGAGAGGTGATCACAGCTGGGTGACGGGTAGGGAGGGGGCATGGGGCCCAGGACCCAACCTGGAGCTGATAGACCTGAAATACCCTGAAGCCACCAGCAGAACCCACAGTGGCCAAGCTAAGGGAGAGGCAGGTCCCGGGCGGGGCTGAGCCCCAGGAACCCCCAGGGTGTCTCCTCCGCCTGTGGCGGGCAGGCCCTGCCACGGCTCAGGGGGATGTGGCCAGGATGCACCTGACTGCCAGGGCTGGGGGGCACCCCCAGAAAAGTGGGATGCAGGCCATTCAGGAAGCCGTGGGGCGGGTCTGTGCCTGTGGCTTCCTGGAATCCTGCCCAGCCCCCCTTCGTGTCCCACAGATCCTGGGTCTGACCTTCGCCATGACCATGTACTGCCAGGTGGTGAAGGCAGATACCTACTGCGCGTAGGCCTCGCTGCCTGCCACCCCCACCCCCCACCTCGCTGCCAAAGGACGTCGCCTTCCTGCCTCTCCTGCTGCAGGACCCCGCACCGTCCTGGGCACGGCGAAGGGGAGGCGCGGCCCCTGGGACCCCCAGCCAGCCCTGTGAGCACCACGCTGGACTCGGGGTGGCTGAGCAGGGGCAACATGCGCAGGGCTGGGGGTGGGAGGGGCTTCTGGCGCTTTTCATATCCGTGTATTCTGCAGAGCAGTGCTTCCCCCACGGCCGGGGCCTTTCGCCCGTGGGGTGGGGGTGAAGGGCCGCCTGCCGGTCCTGGTGCTCACGGCGGGCAGCCCCGCCACCCACATTCCACAGCGGAGCCAGGGCGGGCTCTGGGAGGTCTTAATAAAGCGCGTGGACAGCAGCCGCCACTGGTGTCTCTTGCTGCCCTGAGCCCGGGGGGGAGTGCTGTGCCCAGACAGACCCTGTGTGGCCGTGGCCCCCCCACGTGGCCTGGTGCCTGGAGTGCGGTTCCCAGATGTGCGTGGGGCCAGCCACCAACCACGAAATTAGATGCAGGAAGTAGCACAGTGGCGCCTCAGAAGGGCCTTGTGCCTCCCTGGCCCACTCCCAGCTCGGCCCGGCCCGTCCCCTGATGTGGGGAGGCCCCCCATCTAACCCAGGGCCTTGCCGGCCCCCAGGGGTCTCTCTGTTCCTGAACTTTGCCCCTTACCTGTTAAATCTGTTACGGACTTTGCAAAAAGAGTGGGGCTGGATGCCTGGGCCCAGAGGGGCAGCTGGTCTCCTGGGAGGGAGGCTGTGGGTCAATGTGGCCCCCAGTCTGTTCCCAGCCCCCACTCCTGCTGGCTCCAGGGTGCTGGCCTCTCCCTGCTCTTCCCAGGGACGCCCCCGAGCGTCACTGTTCTGTGGAGGACACACCTGCTGACACGCAACCAAGCACTGATCACGGCCACGGCCACAACCCAGACTGCCGAGTCCCTACCCCATGTCTCCCTGACAGCACCTGCCTCCCTCCATGGAAGCCTCCAGGACCACCAGTGAACCTACCACCAGAACCAGCATGAGCTCGTGGCCTCCGGGCACATGGTGACCCACCAGCAGCAGACAGCTGGGGTCCCGGCAAGAAGAGCCACACGTCCAGCAGCACAGCCCCATCTCCCCCAGTGCTGCCCGGGGTCCCCGGGGTGCGGACCACACAGGCCTGCCCCACCCCGTCAGGTGGCTCCTGTGGACCCACGTGCAAGCTCCTTGCTGGATGGATGGAGGAAACTTGTCCCTTACTCACAGCTCACAGCCCACGTGAGCCCTCAGGCTCCAGCCCTGACCCCACGTCCCCGGGGTCTTCAAGCTGCCTTGGCAGCCACATTCCCCCAGGGTCCCCATCCTCCGGCCAGACCCCGCCTGCTGCCTGTACTTGGTCCCCGGACTCACTCTTCTCACTGTGTGGGTGCCCCTGGGGTCCGACCTCAGGACCCCTCTCCCAGCTCCCACCCCCTTCACCGGTCCCATCTTCCGAAGCCCAAGCTGAGGAGCCCCCCACCCCCCACCCCCACGCACACCGGCGTCTGTCACCTCGTGGCTCCACGTCCACCGATCCCGGCTCATGCATGAGCCCAGCTCCAGAGGGGACTTCCAGAGCACCCCAGCCCTGGTGGGGGGAGGGGACTGGCCTGTGCCCACAGCTCCATCCACTGCCAGGGTGTCTGGTGTGGGGCCTCAGGGAACCCCGTGCTGTGGCCCTATGTGCCAGTCAGCGTCCCTGCCCCACAAGCAGATAGGCACACGTGTGAAGACGTGCACACACACCTGTGGAAGCTGAGTGCACGGACTTCTCGTGCAACACATCCTCCACCAGTCCTATTCAGGCCCCACCCCGTGAGCAGGTCTGGGGGGTCAGGGGTGGGGCAGCTGGCAGAGCCTGTTCCCCCTCCCCGCCCGCCGCCCCCAGAACAGGGTTCATCCTTGGGGCAGCTCCAGAGGGGGGTGGCTCCAATTAGGATCTGGCCCTGCCCCTCAAAACATGCAACCTCCCCTTTGGAGCCCTTCTGGCTTCACGTCCACCCCAGGACTCCCAGCTCGAGGCTCTAACCCCAGTGTGTAGGGGAAGCCAGAGCCGTGGGGCGGCCGCACACTCACACACGGCGTCTGCCCTGGGTGGGCAGAACCCTGGCTCCGGGCCCTGGACTGGCATGGTTCCCGAGGGGTCCGCTGCTGGAGCCCATAGAGGTTAGTTACTGGGGAGTAGGCGTGAGCAGCCCCTCTGGCCGGGGGGCTGCGGGGCTGGGGGCCAGAGTCTTTGGCTACCGGCAGCCCCAGCATCTCCTGAGGTTTCATCCTGGGGGCCTAGCTACCTTGTGGGTGGAACCTGACCGTGAGGCCCACGGGGGTCCTTCCATTGCCCTGTGGGGTCCAGGGCCTCTGCAGATGGAAAAGCTGCTCTGAGCCCAGCTTTCTACAGCGGCGTACACCCTCGTCGCGTGCGGCTTGGCCGGCAGACTGAGCCAGCAGGGCAGCGGGAGGCCAAGGCCCCGCAGTACAGCCCCGGGCTGACACTGGGCTCTGCCAGAGGCCTGGGGTCCACCCGTGAGGGCCTGGTCCTGCCCCCACCTGGCCGACAGGCAGCGGTGAGGGCTGGGTGGGAGGGGCCTGCGTTCCCAGCACCCCCTCCAGGACTGCCCCCCCATCGCTGATGAGGAGGCGTGGCTCCCCGGGCCCCTCCCACCACCAGTCAAGGACCACAGCAGGAACCCATCGGAAAAGAGAAGAGTCTGTATTTTCTTACGAGCTGGTCACTCCACCGCTCAGGAGGGCACACGTCCCCGCGGCGCCGGGCCTAGAGCAGGTCGTAGAAGTAATCCAGGCCCTGGCCCAGCTCCCACAGGGACACGCCGACACCCAGCTCCCTGGCCAGCTCCAGCCGCACCTGCACAGACTGCGGGCCCAGNGGGGGTACGTGCCCTGCAGGCCCTGTGCTGCCCTCCGCTGCTGGCTGAGATCAAGGGTCGCTCCGGAAGGGTGCAGTCCCTGCCCCCTACCCCCGGCACAAAGGCGGGCCCGCGAGTACCTTCAGAGTTGGGTAGAAGACGATGTGCCTCCCTCCGCGGCTTCTGCAAAAGAGGATTAGGCCTCCTGCCTCCTGCCTCCCCCAACCCCACCCAACAGGGGAGCGCTGTGCCCTCCTCCCCGTCAGCAGAGGCCTCAGGCCCTGCTGGGAAGGCAGCCCCACAGGTCCCACGCCTTGGGCCCTTGGGCGGATCAGCCCTCAGGGCAGAGGTCGAGCTCAAGGCCCCGGGCCCTTGGCCAGCCTGGGCACTCACAGCCCTCACCTACAGCCGCCTCCGGACACTCACTTCTTGTACTCGAAGAAGTGCTCTGCTGCTTGACTGTCCCACACGATCCGGGGCCTGTGGTCTTTCAGGATCTGGATGTACCTGTGGGGAGCCGGACATGGGTGTGGGAGTCCTCGAGACAGCCTGCACACCAGGACGGTCACCGTGGCTGAGGACCACGCGTGTACCCTGGACAGGAGCACAAGACGGGGCATGGGACACCCTGCCCCTGGCGAATGTGGGCTGGGGGCCTCACGTCCTCAGTGCGGGGGGGAGGGGGACGGGGGACACAAACGAGAGGGAACAGACCGCTCCAATCTCAGGAGCCCGGAAGCTCACTGCCCTGGGCTATGCAGGTGGGAGCACGGGCTGGCTGTCCTGACGGGGCCTCTGTGACAGCTACACCGTGAGTGTCCAAGTGGACAGAGCGAGGGCGCCTGGATTCAGGGCGCTGCATGTGCGGGGCGCACAGGGCATGCTAGGCACGTGTGGCGACCGCCCTGAGCGCCACGGGGAAAGCGGCATGCGGGGGCATTCAGGTCAAACCCCAGGCCTCCCCGGAAGAGCAGGGCCTGGGGTCCCCAGCCCAGCTCTCCGGGGACAGCAGGCGGGGGCAGTGGTTTCCGAACTCTTCCAGAGGCCAGGCTGCCCCAGGGCTGCCCCATGCCCACAGCAGTCCTTTCTGACTGCCAGGAGCCGGTCTCCCTGCCCCCCAGACACACGCAGAGGACAGGTGACTTCCCAAGGTGCTGTGGGACCAGGACGGCAGGGCCTCCCAGCAGCGGGCAGTGTCCCCCGGCAGACAAGTGATGGAGGAGAGGGACGGGTGCCTACTGGTGAGGGGGCGACCTGCAACTCCAACCACCCAAGGTTATCGAATTATCCTTAATTGAAACACGGTTCTCAGTTCATTCAGATTATCTGTGATTTCTGATCCGATGTGTGCTCAGCGGCTCTGTGGGTAGAATCCAGGATGTGCAGGGCAGGGTGTGCAGGGCCAGACGGGAGGGTGCGGTGGGGTGAAGGGCAGGGCATTTGACCCAGCTGCCCCTGCTCCCAGGCTCCCGCACCAGGGTCGTGGGCAGATGCTGCAGGACGGGCCCNCCCTGAGTGACAGGGCTGGGGCACACAGGACCCCGTGCCGCCTGAGCGCAGCCCCAGGGACACAGGCCTTGGGGAGCAAGCCCTGGGTGAGGGCACAGTGGGGCGCAGACGAGAGAGACGGGAGGGGAGGGCCCAGGGGGAAGGGAAGAGACAAGGGAAATGAAAGGTGGGAGCCAGAGACAGAAGCAAGTGAGGGAAATACTTCAAAAACAAGGGCGGAGCGTTTCCCCAGCTCATGCGAGCGAGTGAGCGAGCCCTCAAGCACACACGGTGCAGCTCTGGCTGCACGAACACCCAGACCGGGCAATCCCGCAGACGGAATGCAGCCTGGGATCACGGGGGCGGGGGGCTGGGGGTACTGCTAAGGCGGCCCAAGGCTGCTCTTTGGGGAGGAAAATGTGGAATTTGAGGTGCTGGCTGCACACTTGAGATGAACGCCCCGGCACCCCACCCTCTGAAACGGCGGGTTTACGGAGTGTGGACCCCCCCCAAAAGGTACAAGGCTGAGGCTAAGGGTGCCAGGAACCCCAGGGAGAGGACATTCTGCACTGGGACGAGGACGTTCCTGAGTCTTCGGGTGGGGGGGGAGGGGCACCCACGGAGACCACCCGGCAGCCGCTTAGAGAAAGGACTCCAATGGCAAATGGGCAGTGAGGATGCACATGCGCAGGACCCACCACAGCCAGGGAGGGGAGACCCCAAGGAGGGTCGGAGGGGTGCCTCCTGCCCCAAAGGATACTGGGATGTGGCTTCTCACCTTCACTGGTGGGACCTGAGGTCGCCCTGCACTCAATGCCGGGACCCCTGCCCCACGAGACCAGAGGCACGGGACCGTCTAGACGGAGTCTGAGCAACCCACCCGTGCCGGACCCGCCCACACCCCAGCCTCGGGAGGGGTCCCTGCCAGCCTGGACCCCTGACCTCCCGTTGGCAAGGGGGTTTGGGGCCTGACAAACATGCAGAGTGGGAGCCACGTGCCCAGTGCCCTCTCCTTGTTACCGCCCCCACTGCAGCCAGAGCACCCCAGAACTGCCCCCGCCGCCCTGGCAGGCATGCAGTCGGGGCTGTGCCCTTGCTGACCATCTTCTCAGGCTGGACGTGGACGGGGCAGGGTCTCCCTGACGCAGGCCCATGCTATGAGCTGCTCCTGTGTGGGTGACATGGGGACTCCTCCTGCGCTGCCTTTCACGGACTGTGCCTGGAGGAAAACCTCCAAAGTGAGGCGGGGCCACAGGAGAAGACACCCGGGGAGCCACGCAGGGACAAAGGCAACTCTAAAGCCAGGCAGGGCACACAAGGAGGCCCAGGATCGAGATGCAAGACCAGGGTGCCCGGAGGCAGGACCCAGCAGAAGGAAAGGAAGACAAAGACCGGGGCGCGAAGACAGAGGGCAGGCCCAGAGCCACAGGGAGGCGGCCAGGGAGGCCGCCGAAGGGGGACCAGGCACAGGCATCCCTCCGCGGTTGCTGGGGCAGCGCCCCGCCTGCGGGGCCTCACACAGACCCGCTGTCCTCGACTGGGGGAGCTGGGTGCCCCGCAGTCTCAAGGACACTTCCAAGCAGGACCCATCCTTTATGGACCCAGCTGGCTGTGCCCTGGCTGGGGACCCCCAGGCAAGGGCAGCAGATACAGGGTGGGGACCACAAGCCCCAAAGGTGCAGAAGACCAGGGGCCCACAGGGACTGGCGCTGGGGGTGCCGTGGGGCCAGGCTGGGCCTGCCAGGCAAGCAGCACAGCCTCTCAGCAGAGGGCCCCGGCAGGCACGGGGACCCACAGATCAGCACCTAGTCCCGTGCCACCTCCTGGGGTGTTTCACAGCTGCCCAAACTCCTTGCAGTTAGGGAGAGAGCAGGCCACACGGAGGAGCCCGGTCAGGACAAGGTCCGCGTGTGGCCCAGGGATGGCAACAGAGACTAGGGAGTCGGGAGGGGAGGAGGGAGGGAAACTCAGGACACGAGCCAACAGCCACTGCAGACCGGGGCCCCCTCAGGTCCCCTTGGCGGGCACAGAACACTAGCCTGGCTGGCAGAGGTCGTGAGACCCCATGCCAGGCCCGTGGGGGCTGGCCTCCTGCCCCCACTACAGGGTCCTGGCTCTGTCTGGGGCCGAGCAGATGGTGGGGCGGCTGATGCCCCCACTGTCCTGGAAGAGGCTGAGGACACCTGCCACGAAGGGCCAGGCCTCCGTGCTGGGGAGGCCAAGACAGGGAGGGCTTCCGTCGGCACCGAAGCTGAGAGACTGGGGGGCTCAGCCCACTGTCACCTGCACGGGGGGTGGGGTCCGCTGCAGTAGGTTCCTGGGGGGTGGGGGCTGGCCGGGGCGGCATCCTGGTGAACTGCATTTCCAGGGTCCTGCTCCTGAGCACCGCCCCCCCCGGCAAACAAAGGCACCAGTGAACAGCCTGCTGAGCTCTCCCGTCTGGCTCACGGGGATCAGAGACATGAGGCCCGGAGAGAGGCGGGCCCGTCAGGCCTTCCCTGCAGGCCAGGAGGGCTGCCTGGAAGACTCAGGCAAAGGAGGTGGAAGGAAACCCACAGGGGCCTGAGGGGTGCTTCGCTGTTGGCGTCCCTGTTGGCGTTGCAGGGGTCGGGGGCCCCTGGGGACAGGGGGACTCCTGCTGGGTGTGGAGGGGGCTCGTGTTGGCACCTGGGCCAGAGCCCCATCTGTGTGTGTCTGGTTTGCACCAGGAGCTGCTGTCATTCGACTACATTCTTCCTGGACTGCGGCTCGCACCCCAGGACTGGCCTGTGGGGAGGTGACCCCTCCCCAGGCGTGGCTCCCCTCTCCTGGAGGGTGGGGGCGTCCCTCCCGATCCCCCTCGGCCCTGCATGCCCTCCACAGGGCCAGCTCGCTGTGACGCAAACCCCGGGGAAGGTGCTGCACCGGGGACCGTGCTCTGCTTGAGACCTCACTTTGGCAAAGGTCCCCTCACTGTGAGTCCGACCATGTTGGGGGGGGTGTGGGAGCCGCCATGTAAGGGCCGTGTGCCTGCCCCTCCCCACCTCGTCTGGGGCCGAGGCTCGAGGTCCCTCATTAGCACAGCAGCTCTGTCTTCCCTGGGTGCAGCCTGTGTCTCAGCCCCTTCACCCGCGGCCTGAGATCGCCCAGGGGGCCCGGGGAGGGGGGTGCGGAGGAAGCCACCATCAGGACGGCAGGGTCTCTCGCCGGGTCTCGGCACCAGGCCTGGCCCCATTCTATAGCTCGGCAGGTGGGGGCCTGGGGTGCAGAGGAGCACGGCCAGGCCTGTGCAGGTGACCCTGGGGCAGCCCTCCACTATGGCCCTCCCCAGAAGCAGACGTGACCCCTCCTCTGCTCCAGATTCTCAGGCGAGGCGGCACCTGGTGCCCGGAGGCTGTGGTGCCCACCCTGTCTGCCTGCCATAGGTCTCTTGCCTCCGCGAGGCCCCTCAGCCCCTCTCTGTAGGGCTGTGAGATGGTGAGCCCTGGCCCTGCTACCCGGGGCCTGAGGGACGCCCTGCTGAGAGGGAGCTGGGGCTGGAGCTGCCTTCTGCTCCCTGCGGAGGGGCGAGGCAGGGGCGGGGCAGTGAGTGCTCACCCTGACACACAGCCCGCCACACCCCTGGGCTGCGTGTGTGGGGTTAACAAGCCTGACGGTCCACTCCACGTGCCGCTGCGGGGCCAACGCTTAGTGAATCAACAGTAACTCTCCACCCTCAGGTGGGGGCAGAGATGAACTGTGTCCCCCAGATTCCTACATTGGGGTCCTGACCCCCAGCACCCCAGAACGTGACTGTATCTGGAGACAGGGACTTTACAGAGGTGACTGAGGTAACATGGGGTCACCGGGATCAGCCTTGATCCCATGTGACCGGGGTCCTCGTAAAAAGAGGGGATCAGGACACAGACACGCACAGAGGGACGACCCCATGAGGACATAGGGAGAGGATGGCTGTCCACACACAGGAGAGGCACCTCGGGAGGGCCCGGCCCTGCCCACGCCTCGACCTCGGGCTCTGGCCTCCAGGACTGGGGACAGTGACAGTCTGCGTACGGTTCAAGCCCCAAGGGGGGGGGGTGAGTACTGCAGCGCAGGTGGCTGAGTTCGAGGCACCGCAAGGCTCAGCCCCCTGCCCCACCCCCCCTAGGCCTGGGCCAGCGGAGCCCGAGGCTGGAGCAGAGGCGGGTGGGGGATGTGGGGGCCCTGTGCGATGCCTCCCTCCACAGCAGGAGGAATCATCCTCCGACCCCTGGCTGACTGCTCAGCAGCTCCCTGGGGCCTGGTGCTGGGAGCCCCAGCTCTGGACGGGGCTCTGCCCACTGCCTCCTTGAGCCAGGCACCCCGTCAAGGCTGTGGGGAAGAGCGGGGACACCGGCAATGCTTCCAGAACTTTCTCAGCAATCCCATGTCAGAAGGGTGCATTAGGGCACCTGACCAGGACAAATGGACAGGAAGGGGGAGCTCTCAGGGAGGGGTGGCCAGGGGCCAAGAACCCCACTCTGCTGGGAGATGAGGCAACGCCCCAGCAATTGGCCAGGCACCGCGGCAGCCCTCCCGGAGCCAGGGAGCCGCTCCTTGGCCTTCTCACTCCAGCTCTGCCATCCACACTGCGTCCACGCCACTTCCCAAGGCCTTTCTCAGCAGACAGGGGCAGACTCAGGTTCAGGGACCCAAAATACGCCCAGAGTCAGGGGGCAGGACAGGAGTGGGTAGCACAGGCCTACACCGGACCCCAAACCCCAGCACCAGCTGCGTACCCAGGGGACATGGTCCTGGCAGGGCCACCACTTCGGAACATGGCCTATCCCGGGGTCCCACCCATGGAGGGGCCCGATCCAGGGACACCTGAGGTGAGGGGTGGCTCTGGGCCCTCATGGGCATTCTTCCTTGTCCTGGAGGCCCCACCCACAGAGGAGGGGCCTAGAGGGAAACAGGGAAGCCCCCCAGCCCACTGGGCAAGTGACTGGGAGCAGCCCCTTCGAACCCGTGAGCGCAGCCAAGGGCCAACCAGGCAGCCCCTGTCCCACCACCGAGGCACAGCTTCAGGGAGTCACCATGGACGACAGCCCCGGCAAGGCAGCCGGCCCCCGCCGGGGCTGACATGCCGTGTGCCTGATGGGGGCAGCCCTGCTGGTGACCCGTGGAGACACCCCTCCAAGGACAGCAGGCTGCAACAGGTGCGCACCCAAGTCACAGCGTCGGGGCCTGCTCCCCGTGGCCGGCTCCCACGGCTCCGAGGCACCCTGAACAAAGATTGACAAGATTCAGGAGCGCCAACGCCCAAGAAGGCGAAATTCACAATGTGTCCAACCTAGGGGCACAGGCTGCAGAGCTCCGGCCAGACAGGAGCCTGGGGAGGAGAGCCACCGGCGGAGCGGGCCCAGGCAGGGCCTGCCTCGGGGAGCAGCTGTCACAGCCCAGCCCCCACGGCGAAGCACAGGACACACGGAAGAGAAAACCCAATGCCAGCTTCTGGATGTGACGGGGAAGCCCAGGCTGTGATAGCACAGAAGGCAGGACAGAGACACACGTCAGTCTCTGACGTGTGTGGCCCCTGACGAGGCCAACAAACACCCACAAAAGGGAAATAAAACGAGTATCGGGGCAGGGAACAAATCAACTGACCTCACATGTATTTGAGGGCCCGAAAAAGAAAAGGGACATAAAAAATGTTTGAAAAAACCAAAGATGTTCCAAATGTCATGAACAGTACAAATACACAGATCCCAAAAGCTCAACGAAAACCAAGTACAGAGCACATAAAGAAAACTGCAGGGAAGTTGTGTGTTAACCAAACCACACCGGGCGCCAGGGGCGTCTCGCGGGCCAGGACAGCCTAGAATCACACCCCCAGCAAGAATATCTTCCAAAAAACCAACGCAAAACACAGATGACAAGAATTCGATACCAGCCGGGGCACCCGGGTGGCTCAGCTGGTTAAGTGTCTGACTTCATTTCAGCTCAGGTCATAATCTCACTTTATGGGTTTGACCCCCATGTCGGGCTCTGTGCTGATATCGTGGGCCTGCTTGGGAAACTCTCTCTCTACCTCTCCCCTGCTCGCGCCCTTTCTCTCTTTCTCAAAATAAATAAAGTTAAAAAAACAACAACAACAAACTGTTAAAAAAAGAAAAAGCATTTGATTCCAGCAGACCTGAAAGGCAAGAGACCTTGGGGGCTGTTTGGGCAGGAAATGATGCCAAGTGCAAGTGCAGATGTGCATGAGAACCGAGCGCCTCCCAGGCCAGGCCCACGTGCCCCGTGCTTTCGGGAGGTGGTCCGCATGCCCGAGGCCAGGGGGGATCTCGAGGGGGGCATCCCAGCTGCAGTGCTGGGAAGGTGCCCCCAACCCAGCAGGCTCCGAGGGGCTCCGCCTACAGGCCCCAGGTGTGTGGGGGTCACACCGCCCCAGGCCTCCTCCCTTGCTCTAAGCCACCACCTCCAGGGGACACACGGACCCACCGGAACGAGAGCCTGGGATGCAGGATAGCACAGGAGGCCACCACGTGTGCTGGGCAGCCTGGGGCTCACCTGGCTCCGATGACGGGCTCACGGGCATCCCTGGAGGCTGCATAGTCCATGCCGTAGAGGTTGAGCCCCAGGAGGATCTTGCTCCGCCACTTGGACTTGGGGTCCAGGACCTGGACGCAGGCTCGAACCCAGGACAGTGGTGCATTGGGGCCGGGCCTGCGGGGGAAGCGGGGAGTGGGATTCAGCAGCAGGGAGAGGTGTCAGGCTGGGGCAGGGTGGGAAGGAGGGCACCAGGCAGCAGGTCTCCCACAGTGGCTTCCAGCCGGACCTATGCCTGCGTTCACCGCGCCCAGGGCCTCCCCAGGGGACAGAGACAGCAGCGGGCAGCACCGTGACATGCCTGCACCAGAGGCTCCCTTTGAGGCAGCGACCCCCCGTCCCCCCACAGGAGCACCTTCTTGGCAATAAGGCACGTCCAGTGCCAGCAGCCACCGTGTTGGGGGCACAACCCAGGATGGTGGTCCCACGAGGGCTGTCCACTGCCCTTCTCACAGGCCCCAAAAATGTGAAGGCTACCCAGTGCGGGGGCAACAGTGGGCTTAGGGTCCTCCGCGCCCCCGGAGCCAAGAGCTGACAGCAGCATGGCCCCAAGCACACTGGCAGGAGGCCAGGCCTTGTCCCTCTGAGTGTCCAGGGTCCAGGCCCCAGAGGAGGCAAGCATCTCTGGGGCATGAAACTCACGGGGCCCCTGGCACCCGCACTCACTGCTGTGCTGTGGGGTAGTCATAGGTCATGAGGCTGAAGCCATCCAGCAGGGGGGCCAGCTGCTCGAACTCCTTGTGAGTGAACACGCCCAGCTGGTCAGTCCTGCAGAGAGAGAGGCATGACTGCCACCTCCCCCCCTCACGGCCCAGCCAACACCCGAGTGCAACTGAGGACAGGGGCGCTGGCTGGGCCCCCCGAGCACACCGCTTCCACCCCATGCGGTGGGAGGGCTGCAGTCACTTTCCCCGGAAGATAACTTGTTACTCAGTTATAGGACTCAGCCCGTATCGGTCAGGGCCACATTCCAAGAGTGGGGGGTGGGGGGACCTGGGAAGGGCAGCAGGTGGAGCCCAAGGTCGAAGGTCAAGCAAAGGCTCATTTCTCTCCCTGCCCCCACCCTCTGGGCCACGCATCCAAGGGCACCACAGGATCAGCCCAGTTCCAGGACAGCCCCGTCCCCACAGGTGGCCTGCCCGCAGCGATGCCAAAGGTGGCCACGTCCCCAGGAGAGCCTTCCACATGAGACAGGACCCCTCTTCTCAGCCTGCACCCCCAAAACCCCGGGCAAGTGTGTCTGCAGGGACCTCAGTGATGGTCATCCATTCCACAGGACCCTGTCCCAAGGCCGCCCCACTCCAGCCCAGAGAAAAGCTTCTCCAGCTGCTTTTGGGGGGAGCAGCTAGGATGCCAGGCACAGGTCCCCCAGAGACACAGGGCACTCGCAGGACCTGAAGATAAGCAGAGCTAGCGGACGACGGCCTCACGGTCTCGACTCAGTGGGGAGCACCAGACACAAAGGGGTGCTCCAGGACGCACCCGGAGGCAAATGCTTTGCTGGGCAACAACAGCCACACTCCCCGATGGCCACACTGGGGACAGGTCCCCCCAGAGTGAACCAGAAGATGCCAGGCCCCAGCAAAAGGAAGACAGGCCACAGGCAGCCACGTGAACACATCTTGTGCCCTCCAGGCCTCAGCCTGGAGTGCCACATAAACAGTGGGCACATCAGCTTTAGGAAAACACTTCCCATTTCAAAGGCTCACCTGTCTCCAGGTGGGGCAGTCACACGACTAGGCCCTGTCATTTCCGGATTCAGTGGCTCAGGAGGGATGGCAGGGCTGTGGGCTGCTGTGGCATGGTCCAGCAGGGGGTATGCCCCTTAGGCCCACGTCTCGGCTTCCCGGGGGCCCGGCACTTTCCCTGCTCCACTGGGAGAGGGGACCCAGGCAGGTGCATAGGGAAGGCCAGCCTGGGGCAGGACTCGAACGGGTGTGAGGCCCAGGAAGAAGAGCTGGGAGAGGGTCCTATCCGACTGGCTTTCATGCCCGCCCCTGCCTGGAGCAGACACCCCGATGCTGGCCATGGGGCCACGGAGCTGTAGGTTTTCGATACTCCGCCCTGAGCAGCTCACAGTCTGGGGAGGGCTTCCGGCACCTAGAGCGGGCTTATGGCAGGCACGACTCCTTGAGCCTCTCCTCCTTTGCTAACCTCGGTGGCTACCCTGTTAGGGGCGGTTTCCAGAAGCTTCATGGAGTCCATCCCACAATCTGCCTTCCCGTGACATCCTTCCAGGGTGTCCAGCGCTTCTGGGCTGGTCCGCCACACGGGCGCCACACGGACTCCCAGGAGCTTCTCCAGGGACGGCCTTGGTCTGCAGACGTCTGTTCCCCAAACATCTTCTTCCCAGTGTGCACATCCCTCCTTTCTAGAAGGCTGGGCAGCCACGCAGGGCCCTTTACCTTGAGACCCCACAGCTGCCGGAGCAGGGAAGGGCACTGCAGGTGAGGGGTGGGCCCAGCAAACTTGGTGCAGCCCTGGCCTCCCTCTCCAGGCAGCCAGATGGCAGACACACAGTGTGGCCTCCAGCCGGTTTCCTCCTGGACACTGAGATTGCTGGCCCGGAGGTGGTGGTCCTGGGGGCCCCCGCCCCACTTGGGGGTCTGTCTTCCCCTCAACCTTCTTCCTGGCAGCCCCCCTCTGTGTGCCTCTAGGGCTTCATGCCTGGCCCAGGACTCCTAACCCTCTGTCCCTCACCCCCCCGCTTCACCCCCAAGTGGTGGACACCGCCCTCTCCGTCGCCCTGGCTGGCTGCCGTGCCAGGGGCTGGGCCCCAGTTGCTCCAACCTGCTGGGGACCCCACCTCTCATGGGGCCAACTGGCCTCTTCTCCAGAGGGTCCTGTCCCGTCTCCCCAGTCCTCCAGCCCCTACGGGCCTGTGTGTGCAGTTTCACCCTCCACCTCCTCCCCTGCTGGTATCTTCCCCCAGACACCACAAACCAGTCGCTTATCGGTGGTAAACCTCAAGTCCTCCCCCTGACCAGCCCTCCCCAGCCTGACTCTCGCTGAGGTCAGTGCAGGCTCTGGGAATGGCCACTAGCTCCTGCCACCGGCCACAGAGCCGCCCCCCAGCAGCCCTGAGGGGCACCTAACTGTTGATGTGTGGAAGGCAGGGTCACTGCCCACATTCTTGCTGTGGGAGCACCCACGCCTATCCCCCACAGGCCCAGTCACCCAGGTCCCCGACTGCCTCCCAATTACTCAACCCTGTGGCTCCTCCTCTACCCAGAGCTGGGGTCTCCATCTGCGTTGTGAGGCTGATGGAAAGTTCTAGAGTGCCAGCTCCACTGGAGGCAGGGCTGTAACCTTAGGAGCAGGGCTCAAGGTCAGCATGGCTACCTGAGCCAATAGTCCCAGACACGACCCACAGCAGAAAAAAGCACCGCAGACTCCCTCCCGGAGCTGTTGTTCTGTGCGCCAGAGCCAGCCTTTGTGAGGTGAATGATGAGCACAATTATGTCCCGCTGCGGAAAATGCCAAGACCACGCACTTACTGGGCTGGTCTGTAGGGACGGCTATCTGCGATCACGTGGGAGGTAAATGCCAACACGACAAACTCCTGTGGGCACCACGAGCCAGAGCCTCGGGGGAAAGGCCGGGCTGGCTCACAGCTGGGACAGCACAGCCCGGGCCTACACTCCTCAACCGCATGTGGGCAGCACACACTGAGACCGCCAGGAGGGGCAGGCCGGTCATGTCCACAGCCCATGAGCCCATCAGCGCCTAGGACCCCCCCCACCCTCAGCCCTGACCACACTGGCCACGGTCCCTCCCTCTGGACAGACCCTCTCAGCCGCCACTGTCCTCTCAGGGTGGCGGCGGGATGAGGGGCAGGCCGTCCACTATCTGCCTGGGTGCCAGGAGCCCAGGTAAGGAAAGGGTAAGATCCCCAGACACAGAGGGCACCAGCAGGAAAGCCAGGCCCAGGGGGTGGCCTGGGTCCAACACACTCAACAGAAGATGCCAGGCTCTGTGGGGGTGGGGGGGCTGCAGGACTGGGTAGTACCTGCCCTCAGCCTGAGGAGATGCCCCCAGCCTCTAGGAGCTGACCTTCACCGGTAACCCCTCCTGCACCCATCCCACAGACGGCTCTTGACCACGAAGGACAACACGGTCTCCACCCGGCCAAGTACCTCCCACCCCCCAAACCACTCACAGAAACTGGGAGAGCCAGGAAATGGGCGCCAAGCACCACAGCCACGGCCACAGGCTCTAGAGAGTTCGCGCTCGGCCTTCCGGGAGCACGGGCTCCTCTTCCAGCCCCAGGTCCAGCTCTAACCTCAGAATACCACAAGAACCCATCCTGGGAGCAGCCCCATGACATGCGTGCACCCCACACGCATTCACAAACGTGCACGCGCTCTCTGCACGTGGGAGGAAGGACAGACAGGTAAGGCTCTGGCTGGGCTCCCTCCTGGGTCGAGCACCACCCTCCCTGCCCCATGTGGGAGCTGCCGGCCTGTGAGACCCTCCCCACCCATGGTGGGACCTGAGGACACAGGTATGAACCCCAGCCCCACTGCAGCCCACCCCGATGGACCAAGGACCCTGAAAGTGTGGGAGGGAAACTCAGACGGCAGGCTGACACCCAGGAGATGCAAAGGGAGCGGGGGACCGCAGCCCTAAGCCACGTGCACAGGCCTCGGGTGGGACGCACAGGCTGCTGGGGGGCATGAAGGCCAGGCAGGCCTGCCCCCAGGGAACATCTGTCTCCGTTGCCGGAGTGACCTGAAGGCTCCGTGTGAGCATCTGCTAGGACTTCTGAGTCTGTCAGCCTGCGAACCACAGCTGGGTGTCACGGGCCCCGGAGGCCCACCCATGCTGCTCCCACCGACTGGCGCACCCCTGTGCTGCCGCTCAGCAGCTGGGAGGGCCAGCTGCTCCTTTCCAGGGCAGCTGGGGGGAGCCCAGTGGACCCCTGTGGGCTGAGGGGCTGGGCTGGCAAAGGCCAAACAGAGCCCCCAGTCTGTCCCGCCTGGGCTCTGTGGTTCCCTCCCCAACAAGACCCTGCCATTTGACCCCGGGTCTGCCCTCAGTCCTCACGGTAGATCTGGAGCGTCTGGGTGATACCCTGGGCAGAGGGGACACGGCTCCGACAACTAGGGCCCGGGCTGCTCGGCCTCCCTGTTCCCTGGGTTCTGACAGCGCTGCCTCACTGGGCAGGGAACGGGGAACAGTCAGGCCCAGGAAGGAGGCCTGGTGACCACACAGCCCTGACCTCCCAAGGGTGCAGAAGGTACGGACTCATCCTAAAGCTCTGCGCTGTGGCAATACTTCACCTGAGAGTGGGAGTATCTAGAAAATGCAGCCCCTCAAATTTAGGAACTTCGAGCATCTTCCAACATTTGGGGAGAAGGGTAGCACACGCCCAGAGGGCTGCCCTAGGTCCCAGGCCACAGCGAGCAAGGCACTTACCCGGGAGTGACGGCCGGCGGGATGACCAGGATGGCCAGCAGCCGGGCCTGGTGCAGGGCCTCAGCCAGGTGGGTGAGCATGTGGATGAGGCCCCTGCAAAGAACCAGAAGAACAAGAACAGGAAGTTGAGGGGCTTGACCCAGACCTGCTACAGGGCAGGCGCCCTGTCATCACTTTCTGCCCCGGAAGTATGGGCTCCAGAGAGGCCCTGCGCACTTCACACACTCGAGCACCAGGCAGCCCAGCAGCCCCGTGGGGGTCACCTTCCACCGAAAGTGGGCTGGCCCCTGGCCTTCCTCCCCCAGGATCACCCTGAGAATGACGTGGGGAACAAAGGGGTGTCTGGGCAGCACCCTGTCACGTCTGGACTCTCGCAGACACACAGCTTGGCCAGTGGGCGACCTGCTGGTGGCTGGGTCAGCCCAGGCCATGAAACACCACAGGACTCAGTGAATGCCACACAGCACCGACGCGGGGCCTCGGGACCAGAACTGCTAGAGGGCAGCTCTAGCAACCAGGGCTTGGGCTGCAGGGGGAACCCTAGCCCAGCACCCCAAAGCACTGGCCTCGACAACCCAGTCCCCTTGCATGGCCACCCTCAGCCTGGAAGACACAGCTGTGTGTCTGTCCTAGGGAAGGATGCACCCCCAGCCCTGGGACACAGAGGAGGAGCACCTGTGGGTGGGCATCACATGGGACTCTCCACTTGTGCCTGGACGTGTCTCAACACGGAGTGGGCCACCAGGTGGGAAGAGGGAGGGAGGCGGCGTCATGGCTCTGGCCCCTAGAGCCGCGGCAGGTATGCCCAGTTGAACAGAGACTAGCTCAGCTCCAGGTACCACCTGGGAGCACCTGTCAGGCACCCCAACCCCCTCATGCCACTGGCAGGTTCCAGGACGGTCCCATGCTCTGTGCATTCACTCTGGCCTGGCCCTGCCAGCACTGTGAGGGGGGCCCTGGGCCCCATCCGGAGAGCACAGCGAGTCCTCCCCCCACAGGGTCCAGCGCACTTGCACTCTCACTGGCCACCCCTGTGTGACCAGGGCACAGTGCCAGTGCCCACCTCCAGGACCCAGCAGCACAGGCGCAGTCCCCGTGGTCTCGACGGGAATGGATGGGCACTGACCGCCTGACTGGGGTTTAGCAGGCGTGATCCCTGCTGCCATGGTGACTCTCCCAGGAGGCGGCTTGGGCTGCGGTCAGGCTCACCCTCAGGGGACACACGCTTCCATCAGTGCTGCCAACAGCTGTCACATTGCAGCACGATCACCGTCACTTGCTCTCTGGCTTTCTGGACGGCCCTGGGGCTGCACCCACCAGCAGGGAACCTACGGTCACCCCCGTGCCAGGGAACAGGCCTGCCACACCCTGGGTATGAATGGAGGGGACCCAGCCACTCACTAGAGCTAGACATCATCCCTGGCTGTTCCACTGGCTCAGACCACCTGCCCCTCCCCAGAGGACTTCTGTGGGACACAGGGGTCATGGAGCTGCTATGCCATCGCCCCCATCATACACAGGCCATGTGCCCCATAGCATTTGCCACACTGGCCTTTCCAGGCTGTTTCCCATCATGCCCTGCCACAGCCAGGCATATTCCGTCCCGGGAGATGGTTCCCAGCTAGCAATGTGCCCACAGCCATCTGCCAGGCTGGCTGCTCTCTGCCCTACTCCACCTGGCCCCCTGCCTGCCCTGCCAACCACCCCCTCATCACGTGCCTGCTACATCCTGGCTGCGGCTCAGGCAAATCCCCACCCCGTGCTATGAGCCTGGGCGGAATGCAGCTGTCTAGTGAGAAGCTGCATCAGAAGGTGCTAGAAGGTCACCTTGCTAAGGCCTTTGCCCTGCAAAGATGATAGCAAAGCCTTGGGAGGAGAGGTGGGGGGCAGGCTCCCTGCCAATAGCCAGAGCCCCCAATACACTGGCCCTGTGCCAGGTCCCGGTAAACACAGTACATCCCTCAACTCAGCTCCCATTGTCTTCACGCATCGTCCTGCACAAACTGGGCCTCAGGGCCCTCTCCCAGGGCTAGGGGTTGGTGCCCAAGTGGGGCAGGAGCCCTAGCTGCCCAGACAGGCCTACCCCTGCAAAGCTGGGCAGGGAGCCCCAGACGTGCCTGGCTCCAGGCACAGGCCAGAACAACATGCGCTCCCCGTGCACGTGGAGACAGGAGACCCGCTTGGGGACACCACCTCCGGGTGCACAGAGAACGGACTGCAGCCGCAGGACAGGAGGGAGGCCTCGCGGGGAGCCCCAGCCCAGTGTTCCCTGCTGGGGGCTCAGGCTTTGGGCTGGGACTCCTTCAGGCAGGAAAGCGAGGGGAGGCTTTCAGAACCGGCGGTAGCTGGTTGCCAGCCTCTGCTGCCCCCTGCACCATGTGGGCCACCCCACTGCTCTGCCCCCACATCCCTGACAGAAGCAGGCAGTGGCTGCCGCAGGGGACACTTCACCACTCCCTGGTCACTCAGGTGCCCTGCGAGGGGAGCGCGCAGCGCCTGAGGGCCTGGGCGGCTGGCTCTCCTCCCAGATGACTCTGTGGCCCTGCCGACCTCTTCTCCTCATCCCTAGGAAGGCTCGGTGCTGCTCAGCAGAGGCGTCTGGGCTGGTGTCCAAGCCTGATACGGGTGTCACCGCCCGGGCCCCTGCCTTCCCACAGGGTACTCTTGGGTGATGTTGATCTTGTGGCCTTTACCACCCACACAGGCATCCAGGCCTGCAAAGCAGCGCGGTCAGAGCCAGATGCTGACCCCTGGCTGTTCTCGAGGTGCTGCCCCTGTCCCCCCATGACGGCCTCCCTCAGCCCTCCCTCCAGGACACCGGGGGGCCAGGAAGAGCACAGAGCCCACTCACGTGTGCTTCTGGCTCAGCAGCTGGCTCCAGACCTCTACCACGAAGCCATCGAAGTGCTGGCTCTGAAAAGGCACAGGGCAGGTGAAAGGGGGTCCGGTGACCCCGGTGGGGCCGGGTGGGAAGGCAACACGGAGCCAGCCGCCAGCATTCACGCAGTGAGGTCACGGCAGGCCCGGAAGCCCCTCTTAGAAAGGGGCAATGGGGGGGGGGGTTCCCCATAGGAGCCAGGAGCAGAGGGACCAGGTGGTCACATGTCCTGTCCCCTCAAGTGCCCCCTCCCCAACCCCAACCCGGGGGGGGGCCTGAAAAACCAGCAGGACAGGCCCCTCCCAGAAGGGCAGCTGGCTGTCACCCGAAGGAAGACTCCCCCAGCTCCAGGGACATCTGTGGTCAAGGTGAAGCCCAGGGCACCCTGCTCCCATGCAGCTCCCGGCCTCACCTTGGCCACCTGGATTATGGTCTTGCCGAGCTCTTCTATCTCGTCCTCGCTGTCCAAGACGCTCCGAAAGTCTTCATGAGTCCAGTCCTCAAACAGGAGTCGGGGCACTTGGGGGACAGACCCACACAGAGACAGTGACCCTTCTGTGCTTGGCATGTCCCCAGGGCAGCTCTTGGCCATCAAGAGCAGAGCGAGCACACAGCTGGGCACCCACAAGGCCTGGCAAGGGAGGGGCTCTGGGGCCGGTGAGTAGTGCTGACCTCTCTCCCCCTCACATGCCAAGTCTCCGAGTGCCCGGACCCCAGCTCCCCCAGCTCGTCGCTGCCTGGCTCCTGCTGGACCCTCCTCCCCACCGGGACCCGCCCCCGATGGCTCCACCTGCTCAGCTGTCACCTGCTCCTGTGCTCCAACCTCCAGGCTCTGCCAGCCCCACCCACACTCTGGGAAGACCCCAGCCAGGCGTGCCCTCCAGGATGGGGCAGGGCCGGTGTCATTCCGCCTAGTCCTGCCGGGGACACGCGCGGCGTGTAGCTGAAGGGCTGGGTGCCCGCAAGCCCAGGCCTGTCGGACTTACCTATACGTAAGCCCTTGGCCTGCTTCCTGACTGCCCGCATCCACCCTGTGGGACAGGGAAAGGACAGTTGGTGCCGGGACACAGCCCCTTGGCTGCATGAAGACCCAGACCCAAGGAAGAAAATGCTGGGTCTCATGCAATGAGGGTGCAGAAGGAGAGCAGCAGGAGAGAGTCTGCAGGTCCAGCCCCCTCCTCCTCCTCCCCCGGCCCCCTCCCTACCCCTCTCCTCTCCATGCAGAGCAGCCAGGACGGGTCAGACCCTTGGGCCACTAGGGGAACACCGTGGCATCAGCCACACCCAGGGAAGCGTGGCCTCCCAGGGGGCTGGGACTGTTTCTCCAGCTGAGGAGTGCCCAGCGGCCGAGTCCCAGGGCTGCCCAGCCTGTCCTTGGACACTGCCCTCCCTGTCTTGAAGAGCGGCTGCTCCACAACTAGCTAACGCGCCCTCTCTCCAGACCCAAAAGGGGGACGGTTACTGGAACTTGGGTGCATGCTCACGGAAGCGGCTGTCAGGACGGCCAAGCCCTCCCAGATACCTCCTCCCTGGACCAGTGTACAAAGTGCTGAGGGGAACAGGGTTTTGGCCAATGCCAGACAGTTGTCACACTGACACACACACTCAGCTACACACACACACTCCCACAGAATCACACCCTCACGTTCACACACACAGACGGGCACTCACACCCTTCTGGGCCCTCAGGACGAGCACAGATGGGCAGCAACGTGAGAACCTTGGTCCACGTCGTGAAGGCCTGTGACCTCGAACATCTCCCGGCCGCGCCGCTTAAGCTGCAGCCACACGGGCGAGATCTGCGTGAATTTGCCCCCGAAGACCTTTGCAACGTCATAGCCATGGCTGTTCCACTGGCAGAAAATGGAGAAAGGTGAGCACGCTTGCCGCTGGGGACAGAGGGCCCTGGAGACACCTCTGGGATGGGACAGCACAGAACGGCCTGTGCTGTGCAGGACAAGTCCCAGAAAACCCTCGGCAGGACTCTCACTTCTTCGGGAGGCCTCTCTCCTGCTGCACCTGCACGGCGGTAGCCCAGGGAGGTGAGGACAAAGACCCCGGTGGCCGCCTTGCCCTCGGGACCTGCCTATCCACCCCAGGGCCTGGCTTACTGGAGTGACGTAGCCCAGGACATCCCCAGCAAAGTGCCTCTCCCGGGCCTTAGGTGAGCAGTAGCTACGATGCTCCAGAACCACATCCTCTGCCCTAAGGTCCGTCACCACCAGACCCCGGTCTTGGACCGGCTTCTCTGAAAACTGGGTCTGAAACAAAAGCAACAGGAGAAGGTGGTCAGGGCCTGCCGTGGGCGGGACACGGGCCCTGAGCAGCAGCGACGGTCTTCTCATTAGCCAGGCTACGTGTCCTGGGGTCAACATGGTGCCACTGACCCAGAGCCCCCAGGACAGGCCCACCCTCGAGGACTCTCTCTCATCCCAGAAAATGGTGCAGAGGCATGGTTCATCTGGCGTCTGATCTGTTCGACCGCCGTGCGTATCACAGACCTGCGCAAGCAAGTCGAGAGTGTGGGCATGGAAAGAAGCAGAGGAGGGGGTGAGGGCTGAAACTGGGGCCAGTGGGGATGGGCACACCCTCAGTCCCAGCACCAGAAGCCACTCCCTCCTGGGCCATCTGGCCAGAGCCCTGGGCAGTACTGGCCAGCCACCCAAGGAGGCCAAGGCCCCAGCATCCTGGCTCACAGACTGCAGCACCGCATCCCAAGCCTTGGCGCGTGGCTCTGGTGGGCAGGAAAAAGGCATGAGGGGCCGGCCCTAACCACCCCCTACCTTCTCCAGCAGCGTCTTCGAGGCGGCCTTCTTGGCATCTGACTTTGACAAAGTCGTATGAACAGAGCTGCAGGCCAGAGCAAGCCAGATCGTGCCGAGGAGCGCCCTCATGATGGCAGTGTCACAGTGCAGTCCAATCCTGGGGTCCAGGGGGCTGCAGAGATAGCAGAGCGCATGACCACCAGCAGCATGGGGTGTCCCTTCTGTCAAATGGAGCATCCAACAGGGCCTGGGTCCTCGTGGCACTGGCCCCTGGACAGAGCCCTACTCTGGGCCAGGCCCAGCGGCCTACCCAGCTTCCAGCACTGCTGGGCCCCTCGTTCCTCTCAGGTGTCCAGAAAGGGGCCTCCCTGACTATGGGCAGCCATCTAGGAATGATGACTGCCCTCAACCAACCCAAGGAAAATAGACTACTGGAAGGTTTAAGTGTAAAACAAGTACCATGGAAAGGACTAGAAAAAATAGAAAGCTTTTCCAAGTACATCAGCAATGGTGGAGGTTAGGTTAGTAAAGAAAAGGCCAAAAGAATTCATTACATTAAAATGTGACACTTCCGGTGTGCCTGGGTGGCTCACTCAGCTGGGCGTCTGATTCTTGATCTCAGCTCAGGTCATGATCTCACAGTTCGTGAGTTCAAGCCCTGCATCAGGTTCTGTGCTGACAGTGTGGAACCTGCTTGGAATTCTGTGTCTCCTTCTCTCTGCCCCTTCCCCGCTTGCACTCTCTTAAAATAAATGGATGAACGTCAAGAAAAAAAAAAGTGAAACTTTCATTTAGAAAACAAAAAAAATTAAAAAATAAACCAGAAAAAAATTAGAATATACTTCATAACACATTTCTACCCATTATCTATCCATAACAAGCAAAGAACTTATACATCAATGGCACTCTAATAAAAAATGCCCCACTATAAAAGGAAAACAAAGGGGCGCCTGGGTGGCTTAGTCGGTTAAGCGTCCGACTTTCGCTTAGGTCGTGATTTCGCGGTTCGTGGGTTCGAGCCCCTCATCGGGCTCTGTGCTGACTGCCAGCTCAGAGCCTGGAGCCTATTTCAGAGTCTGTATCTCCCTCTCTCTCTGACCCTCCCCTGCTCACGCTGTCTCTCTCTCTCTCTCCTAGAAATAAAAAATAAAAATATTAAAAAAAAAAAGGAAAATGAGGAGATACACTCATATCTTTTAATGCACAAAAACCCCTAACTCCATAATACTCAGGTACCCCATATAGATATCCTACCACAGATACACCCTGTAAAGATGAAAATACTTCAAAATAAAAGTACTCTACTAAGATATTCTGTAACTTAAGTCCCATGATATAGCAGGACCCAATAGTATACATACTCTAAAATACAAAGGTGCCCTGTACCACACAGATGCCTTGTAATACACGAGATGCCCTGTAATACCCAGAGATATCCTCGAATACCGAGAGATGCCCTGTGATACCAAGAAGTGTCCTGTAATATCCAGAGGTGCCCTGTTAATACCCAGAGGTGCCCTGCAATACCAAGAAGTGCTCTGTAATACCCAGAGATACCCTGTAATACCCAGAGGTGCCCTGTAATACCCAGAGATACCCTGTAATACCGAGAAGTGCCCTGTAATACACAGAGGTGCCCTGCAATATCCAGAGATACCCTGTAATACCCAGAGGCGCCCTGCAATACCGAGAGGTGCCCTGCAATACCCAGAGATACCCTGCAATACCGAGAGGTGCCCTATAATACCCAGAGGTGCCCTGTAATACCCAGGGATGCCCTGCAATACCCAGAGGTGCCCTGCAATACCCAGAGGTGCCCTGCAATACCCAGAGGCGCCCTGCAATACCGAGAGGTACCCTATAATACCCAGAGGTGTCCTGCAATACCCAGAGGTGCCCTGCAATACCCAGAGATACCCTGTAATACCCAGAGGTGCCCTGCAATACCGAGAGGTGCCCTATAATACCCAGAGGTGCCCTGTAATACACAGGGGTGCCCTGCAATACTGAGAAGTGCCCTGTAATACCCAGAGATACCCTGTAATACGGAGGTGCCCTAAGGTCGAGAAATAGCACCTCAGTTTCACCAGCTATCAAGGGAATAGACACTCGGTGTTGGGGAGGGTTAGAATGAGGCTAATGGTATAACCAGGGGCAGCAGCAATTCTCCCAAGCTGTTCCTGGGACTACAAGTTGCAAAAATCTTTTTGGA
Organism: Crocuta crocuta; assembly: GCF_008692635.1. Lineage (NCBI taxonomy): Eukaryota > Metazoa > Chordata > Mammalia > Carnivora > Hyaenidae > Crocuta > Crocuta crocuta. The sequence continues at coordinate 105,542 of NW_027531894.1, read as the reverse complement.
TGACAATGTGGTTATAAATACACTTTCCAACATGTGTTTCCTGTCACTTTGGGAGGCTTCCCCACTTACGTGGAAAATGCAGGAGAAGGTTCACTACCATGCTGTTTAAATGGTAATATACACTTCTGTACACAAGAACACGGGCAGGCAGTGTGATGCCTGAGATGCACTATTGGTGCAAATGTTACAAAATGCACACGCACACATCCCATCTTTATTGAAGAATTCCTGTCGGGACGTCTGGGTGACTCAGTCGGTTAAGCGTCCGACTTCAGCTCAGGTCATGATCTCGCGGTTAGTGGGTTCGGGCCCCGCATCGGGCTCTGTGCTGACAGCCAGCTCAGAGCCTGGAGCCTGCTTTGGAATCTGTGTCTCCTTCTCTCTCTGACCCTCCCCTGCTCACACTGTCTTTCTCTCTTTCTCAGAAATAAATAAAACATCAGAAAAAAAATTTTTAATGAAGAATCCCTGTGTACAGGGTGCCTGGGTAGCTCAGTTAAGCACCCAACTCTTGATTGTGGCTCATGGCTGTGGGATCAAGCTCATCGGGCTCTGCACCAAGCATGGAGCCGGCCTGGGATTCTCTCTCTCTCAGAAATTAAAAAAAAAAAAAAAAAAAAGGAATATAAGGATTCCTGTAAGCACAGAAATTGCTTTCGGATTACCGAAAGCACAGAAAGGGCGATGCTAGAAAGTAAGCGCACGGGCCATCGGGACCGCTGGCCCTTCTGTTCTGGCTTTAGCGGCCAGGCTCTGGCTCTCCGGCACCAGACTTCCATGAGCTGTGCCCTTCCTTTCAAGGTTCTGCCCCCACCCCAGCCCCCCACACTTCTACCTCACGGCAGCTGAGTGCCAGGCAGGCCCAGACGGGCTGGGGTCCTGGACGAGGCTGTAAAGCGTGCAGGTGACAGACTGCCCCTCCACTCCAGCTACGGAGCCACTTGGTGGCAGAGCCAGAGGACACCTGGCAGGCCCCGGGGAGTCAGCCCGGCCTCCTGCCTAGCACGTGGCCCCTCCCTCTGACCATGGGCATCGCTGAGGCCACCAGAGCCCTAGCCAGGCACAGAGCGCCCTGTCAGATGCCGGCAAAGTCAGGCCCTCTGCAGCACTCATCCCTCCATCCCACCGACCTCCTGGCCAGGAGCCTGTTTCTACCCCCTTCCAAAGCCCGCCTCTCCACCTGATCCCCTTCACAGAGCAGCACAGCAGGGCAGCTTTGGGCTGTCACCTCCCTGGGCAGGTTTCTACACTGTAGCACCTGATACACCTACAGCATAACCTGCGTGGGGCCACGGGAGAACAGAGCCTGGGGTGAGGAGCCCTGGGGTCCCCCCCCCCCCGCCCCCGCGAGGCAGGGAGGCACAAACAGCCGGCCCAGGGGCTTCACGGGACGGGGCGGACAAAGCTGTGCAGAGGTGCAGACGGACAGGACATGGGGAGGGATACAGAGGCCATGTCCGGATTGCGGTCCTTTGCCCCCTCCCCGCCCCTCTCGTGGGTGACTTTGTGGCATCAGAATCACCAAGGACAACAGCTTCTGCCCCCCTCCCTTCTGTGACTACAGCCTGGACTTGGGCTCCCTCAGGCATAGCAGGGCGGGTAGACAGAAACGACCTAGTCAGCTTAGGGCTGTGGCTGCCAAGCTATGAGGGGCTGTCGCTGGGAGGCCCGGCCACCACAAGGCCAGAAAGCCACCTGAACGAACGTGCTTCCAGGGCACAGGCCCTGCACAAGGGGCTGCAGAGCTGTGGTGGAGACTACGTGTGCAGAGACGACTATACCTGCTGGCAGGAGCCCCACGGAGTGGGAGGAAGGCCCACTCTGCCAGACACCCCCAATTTTGACCCCAGCCCCCTTCGGTCCACTCCATGACCTCAGGCTCCTCCTCGGCTCTGGGATGGAGGTCTGGGTCACTGAGGATGGAAGGCGATGAGAAACCAAGCGGGAGAGCAGTCCTCGGCAACCCACCATGGCCCAGGGTGTGCCCCAGTGACCTTCTCGCCCTCTGTCCGTGGCCTGCCACCGCACCTGCTGTCCACGCACCTGGAGACCCCTCGGCCAGTGACTCGCCCCTGCCCTGTGATTTCACACCGAGGAAGGAAGAGGAAAGGGTGGAGACGGCGCCGGCCTGGGGGAAGGAAGATGGACGCTGCCAGCCTGTGTGCACCGCGAAGGGAGCAGTGGAAGGGGTGCCAGGCTGAGCTCAAAGCCAGACTGGCACTGCCACATCATCCCAGTGGCAACGTAAACAGGCTGCTCATGAGCGCTGGGGACACAGCGTGTGAGCTACCGTGCCATGCAAGGTGCTCAAGATCCCTGCTGTGCGGTGCGGGCCCGGCCACCCTACCCCAGGCCGGAGCCCCCTCATGTGTCAGTCTGTTTCTTCCACACACGCCAATGATCTCCTTTTGGCAGCGCAGGTGCCACAGAGCATGGTGCGTAGTGACCACTTCACGTCCCTGGTCGCCCACAGGGCCCTTGGGAGGCAGGGGTCTCAGATCTGCGCTAACGACGGACGGCCCCGCTATTCCGGGGGCTCCGAGCTCCGGGGAGGACGTGTCAGCAGCGTGTTGGCCAATAGGTGGCGGGTCCCAGCAGTGACTTTCACATGGTTTCTGAGACCCACAGTAAGAGTCCGCCCCGGCCCAGGACACGTGTGCACGCGTGTCGTATGTGTCGAGTGAAAGCCACTCATCAGCTAACCATGCTGTGACGCGCTCACAATTTTCCTACTTCATTTTCAAGAAAATGGGTTTTTAGGGGCGCCTGGGCGGCTCAGTCAGTTAAGCATCCGACTCTTAATCTCGGCTCAGGTCACAATCTCAGGGCTCGGGAGGTCGAGCCGTGTCGGGCTCTGCGCTGACTGCAGGTAGCCTGCTTGGGATTCTCTCTCCGCCCCTCCCCTGCTTGTGCTCGATCTCTCAGAATAAATAAACATTAAACATTTTTTTATTTTTACCCATCAAGTTGGTCTTGCTATTCAGGGACGTGCAGTTTGAGAAGTGCTGCCTGGTGGTGCCCTGAGTGTGTCACCAACATGTGGCTGCACCACAAGCCACCTTTCTGGTTTACAGAGTACTGCTGTTCCCACGGCAAGTAACGGTCGGTCACACGGACCCGGAGCCGCTGCATTCCTGGTGAGGGCGCGCACGCTCTGGGAAGTGAAGACCACGCGAGAGGCAGGATGACCACAGCCCTGGTGACATTTATTGACCATGTGCTACGTGCTGGGCTCTAGGACACAGGAACCGGGGTTCATAGCGCTCAGAGAAGAAGGCTATGCGGTGTGTGGCCACCGTGATACCCGAACTCAACAGAGCTACGAACACAGGACGCCACAGGTGGCTCAAGGTCCAGTTCTGCCACCAACCCACTGTCCCCGGCTCTGTGGGAAGCAAGGGGCTGACGAGTCACCCTCCTGCGTGGAAAGTCCACAGCGCTCAAGGCACCGGGCTGAACGAAGAGAGATCCAGCCGCGTGCGCCCCAACCAGCACGGGGCCACGTGCCCAGCGCTCTGGGGACGGGACAGCCACCACTCTCCCGGCTCGCCCGCCCCGGTCACGCTGAGCGGGTTAGTCACAGAGTGCCCGCAACTCAGTCCTTGCTCTCACACCCTCCTGCACAAGTCTCACACTGCCACTTACACCCACCCTACACGCTCACACCTGCCCCCACGCTCACACCTGCTCACACTCCCACCCAGCCCAATGCTCACACCTGCTCTCACGTCCACCTACGTGTTCACACCTGATCTCTTGCACCTGTTGCCCCCCACGCCTGTTCTCACCCCCACACTCACACCCGGTTTCTTATCCCCACCCCCACACTCATACCTGCCCTCACACATCCACTCACATCCGCCCTACACGCTCACACCTGCTCTCTCACTCTGGCCCACGCTCATACCCACCCCTCACTCACACCTGCTCTACATGCTCACACCCTATCTCTCACACCTGTTCCCCCTCACACACACCCCCACACTCACCCCCCCATACCCGCTCACACTCCCAGCCCACACTCATACCCACCCCAATGCTCACACCTGATCTCCACACACCTGTTCTCACACCCACACGCTCACACCCACCCCACTCTCTCACTCCCGCCCCACACTCACACTGCTCCACACCCACACTCATACCCATCTACACGCTCACACCTGCTCTCACACCCACCTACATTCTCACACCTGATCTCTCGCACCTGTTCTCACACCCACCCACACACTCACACCCACTCTCACACCTGCCCCACACACTCTCACCCGTCCCACATGCTCACACCCGCTCTCACAACTGCTCCCACACCCGCTCCACATGCTCATACCTGCCTCTCACACACCCGCTCCACGCGCTCACAACTGATCTCACACCCGCTCCACATGCCCATACCTGCCTCACACACACCCGCTCCACACACTCACACCTGCTCTCTCACACCCACCCCTCCTGCTNCTTCCACGCTGGTGGCCGCCCTCCAGCCTGTCGGTCCCCGACATCCCCCACTTGTCCCTCAGTGAGCTCGGCCCAGGCCCTCGGCTCAGGCAGCATCCGTGGGCCGCTGGTGCCCCAGGCCTCTGGATGGCCCCTGGACATCGAAAACCCTGCAAGGCCGAGACCCCGCGCTCTCTGTCCTGCCTCCGGGAACTGTGGCGCCAACTTACAGCTCTCACAAGCTGGAGCCCCCAGAGGCGAACAGAACCCCTCCGTCTCAGCCCGGGCAAGAGGAGTGGGCGCCTTTGGGATCGAACGCGAGCAACGTGGCAGCAGTTTTCATCAAGGCGTTTTACACTGATGCGAGCTGACAGACGCCCCCATCCCCGCCCATCCCTAGCTGTTCCCAGCAGTTTCCTGCAGAAAACCACACAGCCGTCCCCACCCTGGCTCCCCACACAGCCTCCCCCAGCCCCAGGGCGCACTGCCTGGCTGTTTCCCCATTTCTGCTGCTTGAGAGCCTTCTTCCTGAACTGAACTTTGTTCTCTTTCTTCCTAGTCATGTTTCCTTCTTTCTCTTCCCCATATTTCCTGCCAGCTGGCACCCCCCCCCCCACTGGCCTTCCCAGAAGGGGCTGGGGGCTGCTGTGTGTGCTGAGGCAACTCTTCCTTGCAACCAGCTCAGCCCTGAGGCCTGACCTTGGGAGTAGCGACCCCAAGTCGCTCCACAGACCCCAAGAGCTGTGGAGAGGACCCCAGTAAGCTCTGCTGGATGCCCCGGAGACACTGAGGCCCCAGCAGGGTCACAGGTGCAGTCACCAGTAGCGGCTGCCCCAGCTCCTATAGAGTTCAGAGGTCTCCGGAGCCAAAGTTCGCTCAGGGCTCAGCCAGCATCGCCCTAAACCAAGAGCAGGCAGGAAGGAGGGACAGCGCCAGCCCCTTCTGCAGAGCCTCCACTGGGCAGTGCTCTGGGGGCCCTAAACCTGGGTTGAAAACTGCCCTCTTTAAGTGGGTACACATCTTTCAGCCACAGTAAGATTTAGGATGACACATAGAACGGTTTAAGAGAATCAGAAGTAAACTGTTGGTCCTTATATAGTAAGTTAAACCTCAACACGGGTGGTATTTCATGTTTCTGAAAAATTGGAGACAACTTGGGGTTCACCACGTTCAAAATTTTAACCTATTGAGCGTATGAATTCTTTTTTAAATTTTTAAAAAAATGTTTATTTAATTTTTTTAACGTTTTTATTCATTATTTGAGAGACAGAGAGAGACTGAGTGGGAGAGGGTCAGAGAGAGAGGGAGACACAAAATCCAAGGCAGACTCCAGGCTCTGAGCTGTCAGCACAGAGCCCGATGTGGAGCCTGAACCCACGCACCACGATGTTGTGACCTGAGTCGAATGTTTATGTTTGGGAGAGAGAGAGAAAGAGAGGGCATGCGAGTGGGGGGAGGGGCAGAGAGAAAGGGAGACACAGAATCTGAAGCAGGCCCCAGACTCTGAGCTGTCAGCACAAAGCCCTATGCGGGGCTTGAACTCAGGAGCTATGAGATCATAAACTGAGCTGAAGTTGGACACTCAACTGACTGAGCCACCCAGACACCCCGAGTGTATGAGTTCTTGATGCACCCAAGATTTTGTTGTCAATTCAGACAAGCTAAAGCACTTTAAAAGGAAATAAAAGATAATATATAAATTCAGTTTAAAATCTTAGAAATGCAGGGCACCTGGGTGACTTAGTCGGTTAAGCATCCGACTTCGGCTCAGGGTATGACCTCGGTTCATGGGTTCGAGCCCCGCGTCGGGCTCTGTGCTGACAGCTCAGAGCCTGGAGACTGCTTCAGATTCTGTGTCTCCCTCTCTCTCTGCGCCTCCTCTGCTCACACTGTCCCTCCCTCTCTCAAAAATAAACATTAAAAAATAAATTTGTTAGAAATTCTTAATTCACTGCGTTTGTAGATGGGACCAAACATTTTGAGAGTCCCCTGAAAAACGACTGTAAATCTGCTAGGTTTGTAAGGGAAAAAACAGGGTTTGTGAGATTGGCCTTAACAGGTTAAAAACTTAAGTTTTGAATTTATAACTTCAATAAGTCAAATCCTAATTATTTTAATTTGCTGTAAATCTGAGCATATAACCCCAGCCCCTAAACCCAGTTCAGCCCCAAATTCTAGCCATCTTGCCTGTGAGGCAGCCCTCACTACCGGGGCCGGGCGTGGGTACCCAGGCAGAGGTTCAAGCTCTGAGTTTCAAACCCAGGTCTGGCCCATCGTCACACTGTCCTCCTCCTTGTCCGCTACTTGTCTGCGCTGGAGGACAGAGGAGGGCAGACACATGTCTACGCGGAGCACCGGGGTCTGCAGAGACAAGCCTTCCTGCTGCCCACTGAACCCCCCCTCCATGCGCTGGGGACTCCCTCAGAGCCAGAGCTCCCCACCCCAGGTGCACTTGGCAAGCCAAGGGTACCCAACCTGAGGCTGCCTCTCTGAGATGGCTTCAGAAGCGTCTCAAAGGGGCGCCTGGGGGCTCAGTCAGTTAAGCGTCCGACTTCGGCTCAGGTCACGATCTCATGGTCCGTGGGTTTGAGCCCCGCGTCGGGCTCTGTGTTCACAGCTCAGGGCCTGGAGCTGCTTCGGGTTTTGTGTCTCCCTCTCTCTGCCCTTCTCCTGCTTGCATTCTGTCTCTCTCTCAAAAATAAATAAACATAAAAAAAAAAATAAAACAGAAGTGTCCCTAAGTGAGGTGCTTGGCTGGTTCAGTCTGCAGAGCATGTGACTCTATCTCAGAGTCTTGAGTTCAAGCCTCATGTTGGGCGTACAGATTNACGGGGAGCTCATTACACTCCCAAGAGCACGTGCACCTGGCTGTTGGAGGTGCCTAGTAGCTGTTGGGCTGCTGGGGGCTAGGCTTGTGCATTCCCGGGGTGGGGTGAGGGTGGGGTGCCCTCATCTCACAAGGAGCCCCAGGGCCTCTCCTCACTTGCAAGTCAGCAAAAGGCAAGGCCCTTCCCAGTAGGAGCAACCCATGACTTGTCCTATTTTAATGGGGGGGGGGTTTAAGTCAGGAATTGACCCAAGGGCAGGGCCCAGGCCACTATCAGTCCATGCACTATCACTCCTGAACCTCAAAACATTCTAGTTTTGAAGCCGGAAGTCCAGGAAGAGGGACACACGTCAGGATATCCTGCTGCCGAGCCCTCCCTCTGCTCAGGCACGGGGACGTCCTCCCCGGGTGCTGGGATAAGCAAAGTCCAGGGCAAGAAGGAAGGAGCGGGGCCTGCCCACGTGCAGTGGAAGCTTTCAGATTTAGCTCCAGCGCCAGCACAGCAGATTTTCTGTCTGTGTCTCACATACGAGCCCCTGCCACCCTGGCTTCGGCCACGGTGACTGTGACCTGCATATCACATGCTGCCTGGTGTGTAGATATCCAGGCAGAGACCAGGCAGGTGCCAGGCCCTAAGGCAGGTGCCCGTGATGGGTGAGTGGCCCTGCAGAGGCTGTGTGCTTTGTGGCATCAGTGCCAGGTTTTATACTTCTCATCATCCCACAACCAACCTTAAAATACCCCTATACCAAAGGGAGGGGCGGTTTGTGGTTGATGAGACCAAAGGAGCAGAATTTCTTAGTGGTGTAGTGGGGCAAATGGTGGACCCCAGAAGGTTGTCCATGTCCCAAACCCCAGCACCTGTGAAGGTGACCTTGTTTGAAAATAGGGTCCCTGCAGATGTGATTAAGGATCTCAGGATGAGATCATCTTGGATTTAGGGCGAGCCCCAAATCCAGTGACAGGGATCTTCGTAAGAGAAAAGAGGGAGGCTTGAGACACACAGATACAGGGGAGGAGACCTCCTCCAGGTGACACAGGCACAGATTGGGGTGACACGGCCTCAGGCCGAGGGTGCCGGCAGCCTCCAGCAGCTAGAAGAAAGCTAAAGACAGAGTCTCCCTCAGAGCCTCCAGGGCAACCCTATGTTGACAACTTGACCTTGGAATTCTGGCCTCTAGGACTAGAAGAGAATAATCAATTTCTCTTGTTTGTGGTCATTTGTCATGGCTGCCCCGGGACACCGATGCCATCCGGTGGTGTGGAAAGGCCTGAACTGGTGTGCGTAGGCGTGTTTTCTTTCCTAACGCTGTTTTCCCGACACCAATCCTAAAGTTGACATGTATTCCATTAGCTCATATGTCCTGGGTGGGCCCTGGCCTGGGATGCGTGCCCTTGCCACGAAACACCCAGCACCGTGTGGTGATGGACAGCTGGCTGCCTGCGTGCTCGGTCTGTCCTTTAAAGTCAAAGGGTGCAGGGGCGCCTGGGTGGCTTAGTCGGTTAAGCGTCCGACTTTCGCTTAGGTCATGATCTCGTGGTTCGTGGGTTCAAGCCCCGCGTCGGGCTCTGTGCTGACTGCCAGCTCAGAGCCTGGAGCCTGTTTCAGTCTGTGACTCCCTCTCTCTCTGACCCTCCCCTGCTCACACTCTCTCTCTCTCTCCTGGAAATAAATAAAAATGTTAAAAAAAAAGTAAAGTCAAAGGGTACATTTTTTGACAGGTCACTGAGGGAAACTGGAGGGTGTGGATCCCTGCTCTGGGGACGAACCGGGTGCCTGATCTGGTAGCATCCTGTGGGGACGGCTGCTGTCTCCTTCACCCCTCCCCTGGCTGCTGTCACCAGCTGCATTGCTCCTGTGGCCATCTACTGTTGATTGATGACGTTCATTGACCCCCTGTGAGCTCCCCCGGGGGTGGACGTGAGGTGGTCTTGGAGACAAGCCACCGGACAGGATGAGGGGGGCATCCTGACATGGCGCATCCGGCCCTGGAAACTTCAATGACAGAACTCTCAGGCATGGGAATAGGTTTTATTGGGATCCAGGTGCGGGTTAACAGAGCCCCCAGTCACGGTGGCAATGGCCTAAACACAGGAGGTTTGAGGGCCGGTGCGGTGGCGGGTGGAGGGGTCATCACCATCCGAGATGGAGCTCCAGCATCAAAACCATGTTCCGAGCGGCCAGAATGGAAAAGGCGGGGGGCGCCTGGGCGGCTCAGTCAGTTGAGCGTCCGACTTCGGCTCAGGTCGTGATCTCACGGTCTGTGGGTTCAGGCCCCGCGTCGGGCTCTGTGCTGACAGCTCAGAGCCTGGAGCTGCTTCAGATTCTGTGTCTCCCTCTCTCTCTGCCCCTCCCCTGTTCATGCTGTCTCTCTCTCTCTCTCAGAAATAAATAAAACATTGAAAAAATTATTTTAAAAAAAGGAAATTGTTAAAAAAAAAAAAGAATGGAAAAGGCGACACGGACTCAAAATCCTGCTCCTACATGTGCTCACATCACGCTCTGTTACACGGCGAGCCGTGTCCCCTAAAAGTTCACATGTTGGAGTCCATCAGAATGTGGCTTTATTGGGGCGCCTGGGTGGCTCACTCGGTTCAGCGTCAGACTTTTGATTTCGGCTCACAAACTGTGAGACCGAGCCCCGTGTCCAGCTCTGCCTGGAGCTTCATCGGGAGACTCTCTTTCCCTCTCCGCTCCTACCCCCCCAAAATAAATAAATAAGCATTAAAAAAAAAAAAAAGAAGGTGGCCTTATTTGGGTCACTACAGATGTAATTAGTTGAGTTCATACTGGGTGGGCAGATCCCCAACCCGGTGTGACTGCTGTCTTTGTAAAAAGGGGAAATTTGGGCAGGGACGCAATCGCAGGGGGGAGGCAGCCACCCACCAGCCGAGAGAAGCCGGGCCAGGTCCTCAGCCACAGCCTCAGGAGGGACCAGCCCTGCCCACTCCGTGACTTCCAGTTTCTAGAACTGGGAGAAAAGAAATCTCTGAAATNAGTCAGCACAGAGCCCGACGCGGGGCTCGAACCCACGAACCGCAAGATCATGACCCAAGCGAAAGTCGGACGCTTAACCGACTAAGCCACCCAGGCGCCCCTCTCCACCCTATTTTAACATGGGCCGCCTGAGTCCAGCTTCCAGGCTGCCGGCTGCTCAAGCTGAGTCCGCTGCCCCAGATCGCGGGGTGCCCCATGGGACAGGTGTGCTCACTCCGATTTCACCCTGCAAACGCTCTGAAGAGCTCTGCCGGCATAAATTCAGCTTCCTGTGTTCTCTTGGTGGCTAAGCCTTCACCATCGGAGTGTGACTTCATGTTGGGGATCTGACTTTCCAAGGTCTCAAGGGGTGGGGCCAGGCCAGGGGGCTTTGAAGGAAACAGGCTATTCTCTTACAAAGTGAGTCCTTACAAAGGATGTCATTATAGCATCTTTTAGGATGGGGACAGCTTCATCCAAAGAGGGGAGAGGGGCTCTGGAGGCTGGGCGCTGTTGGCAAGGAGGGGCTGGGTTCTGCCTGCTTATACCCCACTGGCCCTATCCCGGCTCTCTGGACCCTACGCGGGCCACGCTGGTTTTCCACAAGACATCTGGAGAGGCGGTAGTCAACTTCTGTGGTTATTTTGCAATAACCCAAATCCAGCTGTGTGGCTTTGGGCTCAGTTTGATGGCTGCACAATAATAGGGTCCACAGGCATGGGCAGCTTCCTGCTGCCCCAAGACGAGCAGTCGGGACTCTGGGCTCATTGCCCCCCTTCTCTAGGCGCTCCATTTCCTTCAAAACACCACCCAGCACAGAATTCTTGAATTCCCCAAGCTCAGCATGTCGTCCATGGCAGGGGACATGCTTGGTTCCCAGAGCCTGGCCTTCCCCAAGCGTGTCGTTCCTGGTGACCACATTCCCGGCACGACCAGGTGCCAAGGATTGGCACATCTCTGTCCCCGCACCCACACGGGTGCGCAGGGCCACTAGCCACATCTGGACCAGGCCACTGACCCCAACTTTCTGGAAGGGTCATTGTCTGCAGCCCACTCCAGAGATTATGGGAAGCAATTCTTGTAAACCTGACAGGAGGCCTGAGCGGGCTCCAGTCTGGGAGGAGCCAGGACAGCCAGCCAACGGTGGCCGATGTCCCTGGACACCACGGCCATGCTACAGGCTCTGGACTCCCCAGCCTTTGTTTCCTCCTTCATGATGCCAGTGTTGGGCTTGTGTCTGTGGGGACCTTGCCTCTCAGTGGCCAGGGATGCTGGAAAGAGGCTCTCAGCTCCACCCTTGCCCTCGGAAACAGAGTTGAGACCGCAAGTAGCTAATATGTGACAGATGTCCCATTCACACGACTTAAGAAATGAAACTGTTTCCAAGCACTTCATACAAATAAAGGCAGCCTGCTGCTCGCTGGGCACAGCCTGGTTAGGGAGGGCTGCGTGGACTCGGGCCTGATTCTAATAAATGACCTAAGGGCTTGCAGGAGCCGAGAGGCAGGCAGTATGGGGTCTTTCCCATGGCCACTTTTGTGTCTCACCAGGCTCTGGGACCCCCCCCCCCAACACACACATACTTTTGGGAATCCCAGGAGGCCTGGGAAGTCCAGAACCAACACTGACAGGAGATAGGATGTCTGTCCCACTCCAAGTCCCTCTTCAGAGAAGCCCACCATCTCGGCCTGAGCTGGCATCTGATCATTCCCTGTGTGGGTCCCTACAGCCTCTGGGCATCACCCAGTCCTGTGACTGGCTGCTGGGGGTGGGTCAGGGTCTGCTCGTCTGAGTCCCCTGGCTTGGCCATGGGAGGGGTACCTCCTAGCATGGGGATGTGGGCCCTGGGAATCTCCCCTCCTCCAGGAAGCCCTCTGTTGGCCCAGTGCTTTGGAAGGTCTTGGAGGGCGGTGAGGTAGCTGCCGTATCAAGATTCCAGTCACCAGCGCACGGGTGGGTGGTCTGGTCTGTGGGAGCGGCCCCGCCCCTTCCTGCTCCTGGTCAGGGTCCAGCTGGGGCTGACCTCTCACGGGAACTGAGGAAGTGAGCCCGGGTGGGGCAGAGGTCTCTTCCGTGGGTCTGGGCCAGGACCAGGTTCAGGGCCCGGATTATCCCCCCTCCTCCCCATAAGGAGGAAGCTTCCTTTTCGAAGCCATCTGGCTTCATGAAGGCGAGCTCAGCAGGGCCACCTGCTCTCCAAACAGATTCCTTGGGCGTTGCAATGCGGGAGGTGAACCCACTGGGCGGCCCTCTGCCTTCACCTTGGGGTGCAGAGGTGGGTGGTGGCAGATCGGCAAAGGGCCCTGGTTGGGCGTTGAGGGATCGAAGTCTGGACTGGGTCCTGTGGTCACCTGGCGCTGCCTTGGGGTCGGGGGTCGGCGTCCTTTTTCCGCAGGCCTCAGGGTCCCTCTTTGTTAAGGAAGGACTATCGGGTGATGTGCCCCAGGCCTTTAGGGCTCTGGACGCAGACCAGCCCCCCCGCCCCCCACGTGGGCAGCAAGTACCCCAGAACCTGGGCCAGGTTAAAGCCTTGGGACACGAAGCCCAGGGACTCTTATCGCG
>NW_027531894.1:92150-92649 GCF_008692635.1 Crocuta crocuta | reverse complement strand
GAGTCTGGGTGCGGACCCAGAAGGCAGCGATCAGGGGGCGCGGGGCAGGGCGGAGGTCCGGGGTCGCAGGCCCGGAGCGCTGGGCGGGAGTCCGCGGTCTAAGGCCTGAGGTGCGGGGGTGCGGACCGGGGGTCTGGACGCAGACCCAGAGTGGAGGGCTCAGGGGGTGCGGGGCGGNTCATTCTTTCTAGTAATGGAGCATTTAACGCAGCGTCTTCCAAAATAGCCTGGCTCTTCACTTGGGGAGTGGGAAGAGCGAACCTTGGGAAGCGGCTCTGCCCGGGTTCCTGCGGCTTATTGCGCCCTGATTAAAAAATGACTCATTCCCGGGGGAGTCCAGACACTGGGGCAGTCGAGGGTGGGATGGCCTCAGGGAAACTGCTCTGGCTGCTGTCCCCATTCTCGGGGGCACGCGTGCCCTCCCCCGAGGGGAAGAGAACCCCACCAGGAGGTGAACCGCTGGCGGCTGGCGGGTGCCCGGGGGCCACCAGGACGTTTG
>NW_027531894.1:54209-92089 GCF_008692635.1 Crocuta crocuta | reverse complement strand
CCAGGACGTTTGGGTTGGGTGTGTAGAGGAGCTGCCGTTGGCATTCAGAGAACGTCTCCCTGATTCGATTAAGGAAAATAAACACAAAAGCAGTTTCCTGTCCGTGTTTTATTGTTTTTGTTATCCACCGGAGAGTGGACTGATTTTTAGTGCCTTGGGTTTAATGTATATTTTGAAGAATGTGTGTAGCTTCACCTTTCGGTAAATGCTATTGTGTTGAACCTTCCCTTGAACCCCTCACCTGCTTAGACTGGGGTCTCGGGCACCAGCCCAGTCCCCCCGCGGACTGTGGAAGGTTGGATCTTCTGCCCCGCTGCTTACTCTGCAAACAATCGGCGTGGTAATGCACTCTCAGATTGGCGCTTATACAAGCAGGCAGTGTTTTTCTTTTTCTTCAGTATTTACTGTGGCTTCTAAGACGGTAACACTCTTAATCAGAACGCATCCTGTAAAGCCGAGTGTGCGCTGCTGCGGGGGACCTCGCAGAAGGCTTAGCAGCCTCAGGCTGGGTGTGATGTCCGTCCTTCCATTTTGGTAGAAGAGTCCACCGGGCAGGAAAGACATTGGGTTTGAAATCCCTTTTCTTGGCCAGCCGTCACCACGGATCAGACCCCTGTTCCCTGCTGGGTCTGCGTTTGACTAGAGGTGCTGGCCTTGAGCTCAAGACTCGGCGGACGCCTGTTGATTGACTGTAGACCAGACTTGCTGCACTGCCGGCTGTTGACATCTGGGCCACTCGTATGGTGCACAACTGTTCATTGGTGGTGGCCTGTCCTCTGTACAGCGAAACACCTCAGTTGTGACAACCAGAACTATGTGCACACACTATGTGGGCGAGAGTTTTCTCTGGTTGAGGGCCGCTGGTGTAGACCAGAGAGAACGACGGTCTCTCCCCCGAAGTCTTCTGTAAGAGGAAGGGGTGCCTGGGCCCTCGTGGGGCCAGCTCGCTGTTTAATACAGCCCCCTCCTCAGGAACGCCTTTCCAGCCTTGCTGTTCTGCCAGTCACAGTGCTGTGCTCCTCCTTCAGGGTGGCGGCGGTGCTGGGTGGTGCAGGGCCCCCTGCGCTCTAAGCCCCACGGGGTGTGGACAGTGTCTGGCATGGGGCAGGGGCCAAGTCAGTGAGCAGTGTGAGCCAGAGAGGACTTTGCTAGAAGATGATTCTTGCGCCAATTTGTTTAAAGGGCACTGAAGGCAGAGGGCCAAGATGTGCGTGGAACAGCGGGTCATTAACGTTCTCAGCGCGTGTGGGCTGGCGGCTGGAGATGGGATGGGAGGGCTGGCCCTGGCCGCCACTAGTGTGCGCTCACCCCTGTGGGCACGGGGCGGTCCCTGCCCACCTCTGATTTTGTGCTTACTGTTTTCTTGTTGCGAGTTGTGAGGGATGTAGGCAGGCTCTGCAGAGAGGGCACTGAGCTGGCAGCAGGTGTCTGGGCTCAGCCTGCATCTCACCTGGGCTGCGACCCAAAGCCAGTGGCCCCTGAGCTTCGTGTGTCTCAGCTGACAGAGGGGTTGATTTTTTGAGCAGGAGTGGCACTAAAGTCTGTTTTGGTTCTAAAATTGCAGCTCCCTTTTAGCTTCCTGAACTCGTTTCTTACCTTTCCCCCTTTACATTCAAGAGTGGGCTCTGCATCTGTTTGCACCTTATGTAAGTTACTCACTTTAGGTGACTGGCTGGGAACGTTTCTCCTCTCAGCATAGGCAACAGTGAACCCACTCCAGGATCTGAAAAGGCGCTCTGGTCATGCCTTGTTCCTCAGGCCGGTGGCTTTGTGCCTCAGGTAACAAACTAATTTGGTGCCTCATAAAAATTAACTGGATTCTTTTTGATGAGCTTCAGCCCAGGGTCACTGAATTTGGCTAATGTGAGTTCAGTTTGTGGGAGTTAGGAGTTGTTTCCTTCTGTTTTTAAATTGATATTGAAAAATTGTGCAGATGCCTAGGTGACTCAGTTAAGAGTCCGACTTCAGGGGCGCCTGGGTGGCTCAGTTGGTTGGGTGGCCGACTTTGGCTCACGTCATGATCTCACAGTTCGTAGGTTCAAGCCCCGCGTTGGGCTCTGTGCTGACAGCCAGCTCAGAATCTGGAGGCTACTTTGGAGTCTGTGTCTCCCTCTCTCTCTGCCCCTCCCTCACTTGCGCACGCCCGTGCTCGCTCTGTCTCAAAAAAAATGAATAAAACATGGAAAATATTAAAAAGAAAAATTCTCATCCTTTTATTTAGTCCCAATTTTTAAGTAATTCTTTATCTTGAAATACAAATACATTTGTGGGAAGTTGCAAAGAAATGGGCAGGGAGGTCCTGGCACCCTTCACCCCACCTCTTCAAAGGGGGATTTCTGACATAACAGTACAATTTCAACACCAGGAAACTGACATTGGTACATTCCACAGGGCGTAGTCACATTTTATCAGTTTTACCTACACTGGTGTGTGTGTGTGTGTGTGTGTGTGTGTGTGTGTGTGTGTGTAGGTCTTTTTATCGTATGTAACTTCATGTAACTCCCACCTTAATCAAGATACAGAGCTGTTCCAGCATCACAAAGCCCCCTTGGTTACCTCTTTCACCAGAGTACCCACCCCCACGGCTGGTCTGCTCTGTCGCTACACAGCATCTCAAGGGTGTCATGTGGATTATGTAGTAAGTGTGTAGTACGTGTTGGCTTTTCTCACCCAGCACACTCCCCTTGAGGTCCAAGCTGTGGCATGGACTGATAACACATTCAAGTGGTGGGTTTAAAGAAAATGAAAGCACTGCTGAAATTGGGAAGAAAATAGTTATTTACTATTTGGTTATTTTGGAACTCTGGTTTACTTTTTACACGTGTGATGTATCACTGGACAGGCATATGTGAGGTAATGCATGTCTTTATGCATTACCATTGGCATGTCAACATGAGAACAGTGTTGAGACATGAAACACTGCTGAAAATGTTGACGGACTCCTAACTGACTGCAAAATAATCAAGACTGAGGGGCGCCTGGGTGGCTCAGTCGGCTGAGCATCTGACTGGCTCAGATCATGATCTCGTGGCTCATGGGTTCGAGTCCCACGTGGGGTTTTCTGCTGTCAGCCCAGAACCTACTTTGGTTCCTGTCTCTCTGTCTCTCTCTGACCCTCTCCAGCTCCTGCTTTCTCTCTGTCTCAAAAATAAATTAAAAACCATCAAATGTAAATTAAAAAAATAACCAAGACTGCAGTGAAAGAGAAGTGATAGGTCTTTATTCTTGTGAGACCAGTCACGTTGCCAGTGGGCAGGAAATTGCCATTTATTCCTCCATGCAGGAGGTGGCGGGGGCTGGGGCTGTGCAGATGAATTAAGACACTTCCAAATCGTGCTTGCAGGCATTTTATTTAATCCCTCCAGGCACTCAGTCAAATGAAGGGAAACAAGTGAAGAGATGTAATTAGCTATTTGGCAAAAAACACATTTCCCATGTCCTTGGAGAAAGCGTGCAATTTTGCTGCAGGTGCAGTGATAAACTGGCAGGATAAGCATTAGTGCTCTGCTTCTCGTGTTGGTCACAGAACTTTGTCCTTTCCATTTCTGTTAACTTTGTTGAAATTGGGCACCCCTTTGAATTATATATATATATGTGTATATATATATATACATATTTTTTTAATGTCNGGCTCGAACCCACGAACCGCGAGATCATGACCTAAGCGAAAGTTGGACGCTTAACCAACTAAGCCACCCAGGCGCCCTCCTTTGAATTATATTTTAACATGACTAAACTTTAAAACATTTATTTGTTCATAAAATTCCACTTGTTATGAGTCATAAATTGGATGTGGAGAAATTGGACGTAAAACCTTAAATTCAGCTTATGTGTAGGAAATTAGATGTAAAGTTGGTATTTGACTTTCCTGAGTAATAATAATAATAATAGTAAAAGTAAAGTAATAGTAAAGAACAGAACCGGAGCTTGTCAGTCTGCTTTTTAACTTTTGAAGTTCTTTAAAAAACTTAAGGTTCATTTTAGCCTTGACTGGACATTTAGAAAATGCTGACTCTTTGTAAAAGAATGCTCTTCTTGCATATTTTCTTTCGCACTCTCATGCATAATTTATCTTCTTTAGGAACTGATTTGGGAAGTGTGTGACCGGGTGGAGGGAGGGACGAACCAGGGTGCTGGAGGAGGAAGGAAGTCTTTGATCCAGGTTGGATTTTTCTGCCGAGGTTGGTGGTTATTGCTTTGAGGAAATACCTGTGCATTCCCCGTGTTTCCCTTCTGGCTCTTCTGAAGTGGGGGATCACTCTGTTTCTTTTACGACAGATCGAACTGTCCTGGTATTGAGTGTGTTCTCATGCCAGAATCTTAGCGTTATGTCTCTTAAAATGAGTTTCAATCTTATTTTGGCGACAATATGTGTCAGGATTTTGTAGTTCCAGGTTATTGGAAAGGCTGTCTTTGTGGGACTAAATGACATTTACTTGGCTTTTAAAAAATCAAATAGAGTCAGATCAGAGGGGAGGATTCTGTTGTGATGTAGGAAGCGCTGTTTCACACTAACGCAGAGTGTGACTCCCTGGTATGAGCTCCTGAGTGAGCGGGGCTCTGGGGGCCTCAGAATTTCATGGGTCTGCTTTGCATGTGCTTGGGCATGAGACCGGCTTCCCTTAGCTCAGATTTCAAAACTTAGAAGACTCCCAGAACTAAAAGTCTTTTTGTAAGTCTTTGCTGAACTCATTTGGCCAAAACCCTGGCCTTGCACAGCCATGAAGCTGGGTGTGGTCTCCCTGCTGTGTGGGTGAGTGTTCCCAGGTGTGTGCTTCCTGGACACAGTGACCATGTGCTCTGCTTCCTCCCAAAGTCTGAGCACTTCTGGATTTTGGGACAAATCAGGCCTCAGGCTTTGGGTGAGGGATGGCATCTGATCTGTTCTGTGAAACTTGTGGGGTTCAGAGAAATAGAACATGTAGTCCCTGTCCCCCTAGAGAGTTTATAGACAAATAGGGAGGTGCGTTCTCAACAGTGCATTCGTCTTTATTGAGTACCTCCTATATTCCAGACTCCTGAATGTAGAACGAGGAGAATAAGAGGTTGTCAGGTGGACAAGATGAGTCCTTGCCCTGCAAGCAAGGTGGAGAGGTCTTAGGGCACAGAGGGACTAGCAGAGGAGCAGCAGGTACTCAGACCTCTAGAGGAGGTAGTTCTAAGGCAGACTTGGGAAGGTTTCACGTTTGCCTGTGGCCTTATTGAGCATTCTTTTTTTGTTAAAGCGTGTCTAGTCCACTCCCTGCCTGGACGCAGTGTGTGAAATGAATGTAGGACAGATACATAGGACAGGCACCCTCCTGTCCTGACCCTTCATTTTGGTCAGCACAGAGGTTTGATATGGAAACCACAACCGTGGGAGTCAGAAAGTTGATGGGTTTTGTCAGTTTCCAGTGCAGCGTGAAGTAGATCAAATAGCTCTGCTCTCAGCTTAGCAAAGTGAGTGGTACTCTTAAGAAAATGGAAGTGGGGGCGCCTGGGTGGCTTGGTCGGTTGAGCGTCTGACTTTCGCTTAGGTCATGATCTCGCGGTTTGTGGGTTCGAGCCCCGCGTCGGGCTCTGTGCTGACTGCCAGCTCAGAGCCTGGAGCCTGTTTCAGTCTGTGGCTCCCTCTCTCTCTGACCCTCCCCTGCTCACGCTGTCTCTCTCTCTCTCTCCTAGAAATAAATAAAAAACATTAAAAAAAAAAAAGAAAATGGAAGTGAACAGTTTTTATCGGGCCATGTAATGTCTAAGGTTGAGATTATAAAACTGTATTTACTGATTCTCCCATTGGCCTTGCTCAAGGTAACTGACTTTGGGATGAAGTTGAAATGTCATGAACAGTTGTATGTGCTAGTTGATGATGAGAATTTCGGGGTGGGTAGGTTCAGGTGGGGGTTCCCACTGAGAGCTGGGAGCTGAGGCCGAGCGATAAGATGAGCTCTGGTGCTCTGTGGTAGAGAGGGCTGTGCGGGCTCCACCGCCATGTCTGGAATCAGTAGCCTGCAGGGAGGAGGTGGCCTGTTTTAAAATAGCGCCCTGGTGACTGAGTTGGGGATGGCCAGATGCACCGATGTACAGGGCCAGCGAGGGGGAGGCGAGTCCCAGCCTTGCCCAAAGTGTTGCGATTGCCTAGAAGATACGACTTAAACTTGTGGGGACACTGCCTACCTTCTCACATCACTTCCTGCCACTCTTCATTCTTTTTCCTTCAGTGTTACTGCCAAAGGGGGTTAGGCCTGGGGCCCGCAATCATCCAGTAGGGAGAGTGTGGGAAGTGGAGTCAGACAGACTTTGGTGGCAGTGGAGAGCCACCGGGGGAAGGTGAGAGGCACACAGGGTGTGGGGGTGGGGCCTGTGGTCAGGCCCTTGGAGTTTGTTGTCTGTGTTAGTGGGGGTGCAGCAGAAGGGTAGTGACGTGCCTGTAGCTGCTCTGGGCCCCGCAAGGAGAGAGAGGTCTTTGCATCGAGACTGAGAGCCACTTCCCTTGCTAGGTTCTGGCCTCACATCGCTCCCTCAGCTCCCTGCTGCCTCAGGAAACGGGGAGTTGAGTGACGCACTGCTCGCTATGTTCACTTAGGGTAAAACATTTCTGGCCAGTGGTTTGGGTCAGATCCTGATACTGTACCCTTTTGTTTCTCACCTTTGCAAATTGTGGCCTTGTAGAGTCCGGAGTCTTCATTTTTACCCCCAGTTTAAACCCAGGGAGAGCTCCAGCGGTTTTGTGTGCCTTGTATTCAAGATGTTTCTCGCTCGCCTTCTCACCTACCCCAGGATCTGGGGTCTGTTTGCAGGATTGCTTAAAAGTATGGAGACCAGCATCCAAGTGGGGTTGCCTGGTTTTTCTTTTGCATGGTGAGGTGTTTTTCTTGCCTTTAAAATGCCTTCTGGTGGCAACTCAGGAGTGTAATGAGGGTGGGTTATTTACGGCACCTAAAGCACTTGGAGCTAAGCCTTAGGGTGGTAGTGTGTACTGGGATTTGTGCTTTGCCTTTTTAAAAAATGTTTATTTGTGGGGCGCCTGGGTGGCTTAGTCGGTGAAGCGTCCGACTTTCGCATGGGTCATGATCTCGCGGTTCGTGGGTTCGAGCCCCGCGTCGGGCTCTGTGCTGTCAGCTCAGAGCCTGGAGCCTATTTCGGAGTCTGTGTCTCCCTCTCTCTCTGACCCTCCCCTGCTCACGCTGTCTCTCTCTCTCTCCTAGAAATAAATAAAAAAATATTAAAAAAAATGTTTATTTGTTTGGGGGGAAGACAGAGCGCATGTGAGTGTGCACGCGCGAGAGTGGAGGAGAGGCAGAGAGAGAGGGAGAGAATCCCAAGCAGGCACCACACTGACACTGTGGAGCCCGATGCGAGGCTCGATCGCACGAACTGTGATATCATGACCTGAGCCGAGATCAAGAATCAGATGCTCGACCGACCGAGGCCCTCAGTGCTCCTGTTATGCTTTATTTATTTATTTATTTACTTAATGTTTATTCAGTTTTTGAGAGAGATGGAGTGTGATTTTGAATCTCGTACCCGTGAGAGTCAGAATTCATAATGAATTGTGCCTCCGTCTACAAGTAGTCTTCAATAAATTTTTCTTCTATAGGACTAGTTCCTCACAAACTCAGTTAATTTTATTTATTTTTTATTTTTTTAATGTTTTATTTATTTTTGAGAGAGAGATAGAGATAGTGTGAGTAGGGGAGGGTCAGAGAGAGAGGGAGACACAGACTCCAAAACAGGCTCCAGGCTCTGAGCTGTCAGCACAGAGCCCGACACGAGGCTCGAACCCACGAACTGTGAGATCAGGATCTGAGCTGAAGGCGGACGTCTAACTGACTGAGCCACCCAGGGGCCCCACAAACTCAGTTACTTTTAATTAGCTTACAGCTTCTGCTCAGTTATCCTTTTTAAACTTTGTTGCTGCCTTCTTCTTTTTTTAAACTTAAAAAATATTTATTTACTTTTGGGAGAGTGCAAATGGGGGAGAGGCAGAGAGGAGGACAGAGGATCCGAGGTGGGCCCTGTGCTGACAGGCTGACAGCAGCGAGCCCGACGCGGGGCTCGAACCCACGAACCGTGAGATCGTGACCTGAGCCGAAGTCGGACGCTCAACCTACTGAGCCACTCAGGCGCCCCTCTGTGGATCTAATTTAAATCTGCGTAATATTAAGTAGCCAAGAAAGCATAGTTCAAGTTTATTTATTTTGAGAGATGGAGAATGAGCACGAGTTGGAGAGGTGCAGAGAGAGGGAGAGAGAGAATTGCAAGCAGGCTGTGTGCTGATATGGGACTTGATCCCACGAACTGTCAGTTTGTGACCTGCCCCCAAACCCCCAAACCGGGAGTTGGACGCTTCACTGGCTGAGGCAACCAGGAGCCCCCAGGAAATCTACCGAGTGCCTGTCACGTGGCGGGCATTGTTCTGTTCTAGGCAGCAGGGATTCAGTGGTTAACCAAATGGACAAAATCTCTGTACTTCCAGAACTTAAATTCTTGTGAGACTAGACAGACAAAATAAATTAATCTTTTTGTTGCTCTGTTGTGGAGAAAAATAAAGTAGGGAAGAGGAACAGAGTGTGGAGGGTTCTCAGCTTCAAAGAATGTGGTCAGGTGAGGTCAGGTAGCCTGGAGGTGTATTTTAAGGAAGCTTGAAGGGGATGCGGAAGTGTGTTCCGCAGGTGGAGTGTGGGTGGCGGGAGCGGAGGGCCGGGCCTGTCAGGCCTTATAGGAGTTCTTTGGAAGTTTTCAGCACACATGATCTAACCCAAAATACTTTTGCTTTTAATTTTTTTTAATGTTTGTTTATTTATTTATTTATGAGAGAGAGAGAGAGAGCGAGAGACAGAGTCAGAGTTTGAGTGGGAGAGGAGCAGAGAGAAAGACACAGAATCTGAAGCAGACTCCAGGCCCCACGCCGTGAGCACAGAGCCTGATGTGGGGGGCTTGAAACTCATGGAACGAGAGATCATGACCCGAGCCAGAGTCGGCATTTAACCGACCGAGCCACCCAGGTGCCCCAATGTTTATTTATTTTTGAGAGAAAGAGAGAGAGAGACAGAGTGCGGGTGTGGGGAGGGGCAGAGAAAGAGGGTGATATAGAATCCCAAGCAGGCTCCAGGCTCTGAGCTGTCAGCACAGAGCCCGATGTGGGGCACGAACCCATGTACCCTGAGATCACCACCTGAGCTGAAGTCAGATACTTAACTGACTGAGCCCCCAGGTGCCCTGCATGCCTGTGATTTTTTATTGGATGCCAGACATCATGAATTTCACCTTGCTCTGGATATTATCGTGTTTCTTTAAATATCCTTGAGGTTTTCCCTGGGATGAGGCTTAGCTACTTTGACACTGTTTGGTCTTACAAGGAGGGGCCAGAGCAGCCTTTAGCCTGGGGCTGGATTCACCCCACTCTTGAGGGGTAGTGCTCCTTCTCAGAACTCTGTTTGATGCCCTGGGCTTTAGGAGGTTCCCCTTGGCTTGCTGGCCCTGTGCTGGCATCCATGGGTTACCCTCCTACCCTTTCCACAGCCTCAGGAGCTTGCTGTCGTGCCTGGGCAGATGAGTGAGGAGGTGGAGATTCGAGGGCCCCTCTGCAGCCCTCTGCACATTCTGGCCTCCTCTGCCTGTCTCCTCACTTGGAGGAGGTCTGCCCCTCCCCATGCAGTGAGCTGGAGCTGTTGTAAGGCTCATCTCATTTATTTCCTGTTGCTCAGTGATCACAGTCTTCCATGGCCTGTTGTCCAGTTTCTGAAAACCACTGTTTCATGTATTTCATCTAGGTTTTTAGTTGTTTGAGGTGGGAAGGTAAATTACGTCGCTGTTTATCACCATTAGGTTATGGGGAGAGATGTTGAGTATGGAGTTGAATATCCAAGACCGGAACGCAGAGAAGAGGTCTGGGCAGGAGGTAAACATATGGGAACATTACTTCTAGATGTTGTTTAGAGCCATGAGACAGGGAGTCAGCTCTCTGAGGACGTGAGTGGAAATTCTCAAAACCGATCTCTCACTCCTGTAGCTTTTCTGTGTGCCTGGCATGCTTCCAAGCACGTTACCTTCATTTACGCATCTGCTATTCATGAGGATACTTGCCAGTAGGCACCGTGATCCTCCCGTTTATAGATGAGGAGAGAATGAGCCCTGAGCCCGAGGCCACATGACTGCCTAGAAAGTGGTAGCACAGGAACTCAGACTTAGGCTGCCTGGTTTGAAGTCTTCTCTCTGAGCCCCTGTGCTGGACCAGCTCTCTAGGAAGGTGGCCAGAGCTCCAGGCTCACAGACCCTAAGCGGCCGGGGAGAGACACGTCCAGGCAGAGGAGCACAGGCAGGTAAGGAGGGAGCACGGTGGTAGGTCACTTGAGTAGATTGAGCCGAGGTGAAGCTGATGGGGTAGTTTAGGAGAATAACTGGGAGATGTGAGTCTCACCCCTTTTGAGGAGTTTTGTAAAGAGGGGAGAGAGGAGATGGTGACTGCAGAGTGTAGGGGGCGTGTCGGCTTTCTGTTGTTGCTGTGACACATTCACACAGTGCTCCTGTACCATCTCACGTTCCGTAGATCAGGAGCCTGCACAGCCGGGCGCAGTGGGGTCCTCTGCCTAGAGCCTCACCAGGTTGAAATAGAGGTGTCGGCAGAGCTGGTCTCTTCCGGAGACTCTGGGCGTGAGGCTGCTTCCAAACAGTCCTCGTAGAGTGGGGCTGACGTCCCCTTTCCTTGCTGGCTCACCTCCTAGAGGCTGCTCACATTCTCTCTCCTGCTCCCCATGAGGCCCCTCCAGTGGGTCCCTCTCAAGATAGGGTCTCCCCGACTTCATCAGCTTGTCTCCTGCCTTCAGGCAGAGTTGCTGATTTAAGGCCTTGTGTGATTACGTGGGCCCCACTGCACGGCCCAGGACAGTTCCCCTGTCTTGATTACATCTGCACAGTTCCTTCTGCCATGGAAGGTATCTTACAAGGTCCCATTATTAGGGTGTGGGTGTCTTTGTGGGAGTATTCTGCTTATCATAGTTGGATAAAGAGAAAGAGTTTTTTTTTCCCCTAAGTTTAATTCACTTGTTCATCAAATTCACTGAGTGCCAATTTTGCATGGTGTACAAAACAGACAGGAATACCTTCATGTGCTCACGTTCTAGTGAAGTAGACATAAGATAAGTATGATATTGGGTCATTACATCCTGTGTTAGGGGAAGTAAGGCAGGAAAAGGGGATTGCAGTCTAGACAGTGCAGCTGGGGGCCGGGCCTGCCCTGCAGTGCGGGTGGACAGTGTGGTTGGGGTACGGGTTGTAGAGAGAGCCTGGGGCTGCGGAGGTAGGTGGGGGGCAGGCAGGTGATGGGGGGTCTCATAGGCTCTTCTGAGAAGTCTGGCTTTCCTCCTGAGTGACAGGTGTAGCTGGAAGGTGAGCAGAGAAGGGAGGTACCTTTGGGGGGAATTACTGACTGTGATGTTGAGAAGAGGGGGTGGCGGGGAAGCAGGCTGTGAACCGGATGGAGAAGGTGAGGATTCCTGGCCGGTGGGGGAGGCAGAGTTTGTTTGTAGGCCGCCCGAAGGAGAAAAAAGGGCTAGGGAGAAGGTGGAGGCGTGAAGAAAAGTGCAGGTGCAGAGGGAGGTGGTGCCAATGATAGCCTGAGCGCTGTCAGAGGAGGGAGCAGAGTGAGGGTGGGAGGGGGCGGGGGCGTGGAGGCGAAGGTGTTGACGGGAGATGGTGGGGCGTCCCTGGGCTCCGCATGTGCGGCCACCCGGCGATTGCTTGTGTGGTTTCAGCAGGCACACCGGGCTCTCCAGGCTCTGGTACTGGTTGGCCAAGATTGGATTCAGCAGGGAGGGGTTTCCCAGGCAAGTGCACAGACGGAGAAGGGGGGTCAGAACGTAGTTTATGCGATGGAATTGACGCTGTCTCAGAGGAGGTGAGGGTGGGGAAGGGGAGAGAAGGACCGTGATCGCAGGTCCCGGGATTGGGGTGGCTAACGGGTGTCGGGGTTTGCTTGCCTGTGTGAGTGAGCTGAAAGATTGGGGCTGGTAGGACGTGTGCAGTGGGGCAAGGATGGGGTGAGTACTGGGGGGTGGCTGTGGTGGGGACCTGATCGTCCAAGGAGCTGAGGCCAAAGCCAGCGGGTTGTGTGGGGGTTGTGTGCATGGACACTCATCACCAGTCACCAGTGGTGGCAATGCTGGCCTGGTGGGGAGAGGCCCAGTGTTCTAGTAATTGGGCAGGTCTTCCCAGCTATGTGCAGTTTTCTTATTTTTTTTTTGTCTAGTCATGCCCTTAATTGTTTTCAAATGTTTATTTTTATTTTTGACAGACAGAGAGGGAGAGAGAGAGAGAGAGCGAGCGAGCGAGCGGGGAAGGGTCAGAGAGGGAGACACAGAATCCGAAGCAGGCTCCAGGCTCTGAGCTGTCAGCACAGAGCCCGACGTGGGGCTCAAACCCATGAACTGTGAGATCATGACCTGAGCTAAAGTCGGATGCTTAACCGTTTGAGCCACCCAGGCGCCCCTCCCTTAAGTGTTTTAAAAGGTTAAGAAAATGTTAAATCTCAAGAATGTAGTTTAAGAAGTTAATTATGAAACACCTGACATCTGTCTCATCTCCCTATTCCTTTAAAAAAATGTTTTTTATGTCTTTATTTTATTTTGAGAGACAAGAGAGTGAGCAGGGGAGGAGCAGAGAGAGAGGGAGACACAGAATCTGAAGCAGCTCCAGGCTCTGAGCTGTTAGCACAGAGTCTGACGTGGGGCTCGAACCCACAAACTGTGAGATCATGACCTGAGCTGAAGTTGGACTCTTAACCACTGAGCCACCCAGGTGCCCCTATCTCCCTATTCCTAAACTGAGAGTTAATTTTGATTTTATAGCCATTTGTTCTCATATTTACTTTAAAAAATGTGATTACTAAATTACAAGTTTGTACCATTTATAGGTGTTTTCCCCCATTTAATTATTAATTATTGACTTCTTACTATGGAAGATGAGGATTTAATATACCTGAGCTTTCATTTACTCATTCTCTAATACATCATTTTATTTAATTAACGTATAGGAATTAACATTGAAAATATTCTTCTTGGCTGAGAATGATAGTTCAGCTTTTTAAAAAAGTTTTCTTAATGTTTGTTTACTTATTTATTTTTTTTATTTTTAAATGTTTTTATTTATTTCTAGGAGAGAGAGAAAGAGAGAGACAGTGTGAGCAGGGGAGGGTCAGAGAGAGAGGGAGTCACAGACTGAAACAGGCTCCAGGCTCTGAGCTGGCAGTCAGCACAGAGCCCGACGCGGGGCTCGAACCCACGAACCGCGAGATCATGACCTAAGCGAAAGTCGGACGCTTAACCAACTAAGCCACCCAGGCGCCCCTTGTTTACTTATTTTTTAATGTTTATTTTTGAGAGAGAGAGACAGAGTGTGAACAGGGGAAGGGCAGAGAGAGACGGAGACACAGAACCTGAAGCAGCTCCAGGCTCTGAGCTGTCAGCAAAGAGCCTGATGTGGGGCTTGAACTCACAAGCAGTGAGATCATGACCTGAGCTGAGGTCAGAAGCTTAACCAACTGAGCCACCCAGGCGCCCCAATAGGTCAACTTTTTATTTTTATTTTCTTTTTTCTTTTTCTTTTTTTTTAATTTTTATTTATTTCTAGGAGAGAGAGAGAGACAGTGTGAGCAGGGGAGGGTCAGAGAGAGAGGGAGTCACAGACTGAAACAGGCTCCAGGCTCTGAGCTGGCAGTCAGCACAGAGCCCGACGCGGGGCCCGAACCCACGACCACGAGATCATGACCTAAGCGAAAGTCGGACGCTTAACTGACTAAGCCACCCAGGCGCCCCTATTTTTATTTTCAAAAAAATATTTATTTTTGAGAGAGAGAGTGATGAAGGGGCAGAGAGAGAGGGAGAGGACAGAGGATCCTAATTGGGGTCCTCAGGAACCTTGAGATCTTCACTTGAGCCGAAGTTGGATGCTTAACTGACTGAGCCACCCAGGTGCCTCCTGATAGTTTAGCTTTTAATGTCTTTGGTGTTAACTATTCTTTTTATACTTTTGTATTTTAGAAAAATGTAATTAATTAATTAATTTGAGGGGGGAGAGAGAAAGAGAGAGAGAATGAATATGAAGCAAGCTCCATGCCAGCTTGGAGCCTGATGTGGGGATAGATCCTACAATCCTGGGAACACGAGCTGAAATCAGGAGTCAACCTGATACATTCAACCGACTGAGCCACCCAGGGGCCCCAAGATCTTATTTTTAAGTAATCTCTATGCCCAGTATGGGGCTTGAACTCACAACCCTGAGATCAGCAATTGCATGCGTCAGCGACCAAGCCAGCCAGGTGCCCCCATGACTTTTTAATGCGCCTGTTGCTTTTCAGCCCTAAGCTTCTGGATATGACTGTGAGACCCCCTTCGCGTGGTGGGACACAGCAGGTGGCCTGTCAGCCCCTTCTTTCCATGGTAAGGGTGTGCTTCCTGGAGTGGTCAGGTTTGCTGTCGTCTGGACAGATTGTTGATGCCCATGCTGCCCTCCTGGGACTTCCCTTCACCACAGCCCGGAGGGCCTTGTCCCTGGCTGGTCCTCGGTTCTTTGGCGTCTGCGTGTGTGTGCTCTGGGCTTGTGCTGACTTGAGCTTGGTAGGAGTGCGCAGCAGGCGAAATTCTTTTGAGATACTGCATTTTTTGAAAAAAAGTATATATATTTTTTCTTTTAAATAATTTTATTTCTTTCTGAGAGAGAGAGAGAGAGAGACAGACAGACAGACAGACAGACACACAGTGTGAGCAGGGGAGGGTCAGAGAGAGAGGGATACACAGAGTCTGACACAGGCTCCAGGCTCTGAGCTGTCAGTGCAGAGTCTGGTGTGGGGCTTGAACCCACGAACCGCGAGATCATGACCTGAGCTAAAGTTGGACGCTTAACCGACTGAGCCACCCAGGTGCTCCAAAAAGTATATTTTTAACCTTTGTACTTAGTTGAGAATTTGGCTTTGGTAGAATTCTCTTTTCTTTTTAAATGTTTATTCATTTTTGAGAGACAGAGAAAGACAGAGACAGAGCGTGTGTGGGGAGGGGCAGAGAGAGGGAGACACAGAATCTGAAGCAGGCTACAGGCTCTGAGCTGTCAGCACAGAGCCTGACGCGGGGCTCGAACCCATGGACCGGACTGCGAGATCAGGACCTGAGCTGAAGTCTGAGGCTTAACTGACTGAGCCACCCAAGCGCCCCTGGCTCTGGTAGAATTCTAGCTGAACTTAACTTTTCCTTAATTTTGAAAAAATTTTTAATGTTTTTATTTATTTTTGTGCGTGAGAGAGAGAGAGAGACAGCGTGAGCAGGGGAGGGGCAGAGAGAGAGGGAGTCACAGAATCCAGAGTAGGCTCCAAGCTCTGAGCTGTCAGCACAGAGCCTGACACGGGGCTTGAGCCCACGAACTGTGAGATCATGACCTGAGCCAAAGTCAGACGCTTAACTGACTGAGCCACCCAGGCGGCCCAACTTTTCCTCAATTTTGAAGGCAAGGCTCTGTTCTTAGTTTCTAGTGGTCTGAAAGTTAATTTTTCTTTTTTTAAGTAGGCTCCACACCCATCGGGAGCCCAGTGTGGGGTTTGAGCTCACCTCCCTCAGATCAAGACCTGAGCCGAGGTCAAGAGTCAAATGCTTAACTGACTGAGCCACCCACCCAGGGGTCCCTCTAGTCATTTGAAATTTTAAGATGCTGTGCCCATGTGTGGCATTTGGCGACATGATTCAGTCTGAATGTCCAGAAGTGTTCTTGTTTTATTTCTTCCGTAATTTCCTTTCACTTTCTCCTTTTTGAATGATCCTCTAATAAGAGCTGAAATATGGACCCTCTTGGCTTATATTTTCTTACCTTTTTATCTCTCAGTTTCCATTTCTTGGTCTTTGTGGTGTTCTATTTTCCAAGACTTTCAACTTTGACCTCTGGCCCTTTTGAATTCCTATTTCTGGAGTATGTTTACAATTTGAGACCTTCTTCCTGTCCGAGTGCTCCTTTTTCGGTGTCATCTGGCTCTTGAAGCTGTATTTTCTCTGTGTGAGAATATGCGTTGCTTTGGAGTGCCCCCTCTGCATAGCCTCTTTGCTCCCAAGTCCTTTCCTGTGGCTTGTTTTGGTGTCTGGCTCATGCCTGGAGGGCTTCCTGATGCCTGCTGGTTGGAGTCCACCCACTCGCATGCGCCCGCATTGGCCAGCGTGGTCGGGGCTCCGGTGGGAGGCCTCCTTGCACAGCGACGGATGTGGGGTCTCTGTCACTGGGGCACCTGCGTGTCGTTTGTCTTTTCAGTCTCTCTCAGAATAACCTTTCAGTCTCATCGCCTCCTTGGGGAGGGAGGGGAGTGTTGTAAGCCTAGCTGCCAGTGTTCTGGGAAGGGGGTGTCTCTCCGTCCGGGAGTCTGTCACTCAGTTGTGTTTCTCTTAGTCAGCGTTCAGTGGTGTCCCCAGGCCGGGAGCTTCTGTGCTGCTTTTCCAGAGGAAGCTTCTACTCTGCTGGGCTTGCGAGAGGAGGCCGCCTGCCACAGGCGCTGCCAGAGGAGGCCTGCTGCCCCTTCGGTAGACTTGGCCCTCCTCCTCACGCCCACCTGCTCAGGCACTTGGCATCTTTATTTTCTAAGCCTTTTCGGGCTTTCTGAGAAGATTTGAGATAATTCTGAGATAATTCTCCCTCCTGCAGGCAGCTGGGATCCAGCTTACTGTGTTAGGCTGAGTAGTTACCACTTGATCATCTCTTTCCAGCCTCCCAAATTGTGGTCTTCCCTTTTAAGTAAGTTTGGGACTGATTTTATCTATTACACGTACACAGACCTTCATGATCTTTATGGCCATTTTTTAATGCTTTGGATTTATCACGTCTTTGGAAGTAAGAATTTGACTTTTAGTATTTTTTAAAAATTTTTTTTAATGTTTTTTTATTTATTTCTGAGAGAGAGACAGTGTGAGCAGGGAGGGTCAGAGAGAGAGGGAGACACAGAATCTGAAACAGGCTCCAGGCTCTGAGCTGTCAGCACAGAGCCCGACGCGGGGCTCAAACCCACAAACCGTGAGATCATGACATGAGCCGAAGTCGGACGCTTAACTGACTGAGCCACCCAGGCGCCCCTGTATTTTTACTTTTTTAAAAAACTTTTTATTCATTTTGAGAGTGAGAATGCATTAGCATGTGTGGGGAGGGGCAGAGAGAGGGAGAGAGAGGATCCCAAGCAGGCCCCACACTGTCCTTGCAGAGCCCGACGTCAGGGCCCGACATGGGGCTCTAACTCACAAACTGTGAGTTCATGACCTGAGCCAAAGTTGGACGCTTAACTGACTGAGCCACCTGGGTGCCCCTGGAAACTTGTCTTTGTGGTGAAGTCAGTAGATTATCTTATTGGTAATGATGAGTCAATCCAGAGGAGTTTGGATACCTGAATTTTCCAAAGAGTTACTCCAAACTTTAAACTTTTAATGTTTATTTATTTTTGAGAGAGAGAGAGAGAGAGAGAGAGACTGATTGCGAGCAGGGGAGGGACAGAGAGGAGGACACAATCCCAAGTAGGCTCCAGGCTCTGAGGTGTCAGCACAGAACCCGTTGCAGGGCTTGAACCCATGAACTGTGAGATCATAACCGGAGCTGAAGTCAGATGCTTAACTGACTGAGCCACCCAGTGACAATTGTTTAATATCATAGTTGTGGGCAAATAGGAGCCTGGCCAAAGTATATTAGTAATGTATATTAGTATTTAAGTTAGTTAACATACAGTATATTCTTAGCTTCGGGAGTAGAACCCAGTGATTCATCTTTTATATATGACACCCAGGGCTTATTCTGAAAAGTGTCCTCAATGCTTGTCACCCATTTAACTCATCCCCTCACCCCCTTCCAGCAACCCTCAGTTTGTTCTGTATATTTAAGAGTCTCTTGGGGATGAGCACTGAGTGTTATGTGGAAACTAATTTGACAATAAACTATTAAAAAAAAAAAGGAAAAAAAAAATATCAACTGGTGGCAACTTCTCTCCACTACTTAATCTATTGACTGTTAACTTCACTAATATATTATTTTGTGATAAATTTAATTTGTTAGTGATTAAAATAACACTGATAAATGGAAAAAAAAAGTCTAATAACAGTAGGTTGGGATAATAGAGAAAATAAAGATATGAGTGAATACTAAAAAAAAAAAAAAAAAGAGTCTCTTATGGTTTGCCTCCCTCTCTGTTTTTATCTTATTTATTTATCTGTTGAGTTTCTCAAACTCCACATATGAGAGAAATCATATGATATCTGTCTTTCTCTGACTGGCTTATTTTGCTTAGCATAATGCATTCTAATTCCATCCATTTTGTTAAAAATGGCAAGATTTCATTCTTTTTCATTACCAAGTAGTTTTCCATTGTATATAAGTACCATGTTTTCTTTATTCATTCATCAGTTGATGTACATTTGGGCTCTTTCCATAACTTGGCTATTGTTAATAATGCTATAAACATTGGCGTGGATGTGTCTCTTTGAATCAGCATTTATTGAAGATATTGAATTTATCCTTTGGATAAATTCCTAGTAGTGTAATTGCTGGGTTGTAGGGTAGTTCTATTTTTAATTTTTTGAGGAACCTCCAAAGTAGCTGCACCAGGTTGCATTTCCACCGGCAGTGCAGGAGGGTTCCCCTTTCTCCACATCCTCACCAATATCTGTTGTTTCCTGAGTCGTTCATTTTAGCCATTCTTTTTTTTTTTCTTTTTTTTTTAAATATTTTTATTTATTTCTAGGAGAGAGAGAGAGACAGCGTGAGCAGGGGAGGGTCAGAGAGAGAGGGAGTCACAGACTGAAACAGGCTCCAGGCTCTGAGCTGGCAGTCAGCACAGAGCCCGACGCGGGCCTTGAACCCACGAACCGCGAGACCATGACCCAAGTGAAAGTCGGACGCTTAACCGACTAAGCCACCCAGGCGCCCCCATTTTAGCCATTCTGACAGGTGTGAGGTGCTATCTCATTGTAGTTGTGATTTGTATTTCCCAGGTGATGAGTGATGTTGAGCATCTTTTCATGTGTCTGTTAGCCTTCTGGGTGTCTTCTTTGGAAAAGTGTCTATTCATGTCATCTGCCGATTTTTTCATGGATTATTTTTTGTGTGTTAAGTTTGGTAAGTTCTTTATAGATTTTGGATACTAACCTTTTATCAAATATGTCATTTGCAAATATCTTCTCCCATTCAGTTGGTGGCCTTTTAGGTTTACTGATTGTTTCTTTTGCTGGGCAAAAGTTTTTATCTTGATGAGGTTCCAGTAGTTCGTTTTTGCTTTTGTTTCCCTTGCCTCTGGAGACGTGTCAAGTAAGAAGTTGCTGCAGCCCAGGTCAAAGAGATTGCTGCCTGTTTTCTTCTGTAGGATTCTGATGGTTTCCTGTCTCACATTTAGGTCTTTCATCCATTTTGAATTTATTTTTGTGTGTAGTGTAAGAAAGTGGTCCAGTTTCATTCTTCTGCGTGTCGCTGTCCAGTTTTCCTGACACCGCTTGCTAAGAGACTGTCTTTATTCCATTGGATATTCTTTCCTGCTTTGTCAAAGATTAGTTGGCCATATATTTGTGGGTCCATTTCTGGGTTCTCTGTTCTCTTCCATTGGTCTATGTGTCTGTTTTTGTGCCAGTACCATACTGTCTTGATGATTACAGCTCTGTAATACAGATTAAAGTCCAGGATTGTGATGCCCCAGCTTTGGTTTTCTTTTTCAACATTACTTTGGCCATAAGAGGTCTTTTGTACTTTCATACATATTTTAGGATTGTTTGTTCTAGCTCTGTGAAGAATGCTGGTGCTATTTTGATTGGAATTGCATTAATGTGTAGATTGCTTTGGGTACTGTTGACATTTTAACAATATTTGTTCTTCCAATCTTTGAGCTGGAATGTTTTTCCATTTCTTTGTGTTGTCTTCAATTTCTTTCATAAGCTTTCTATAGTTTTCAGCATACAGATCTTTAACCTCTTTGGTTAGGTTTATTCATAGGTATTTTATGGTTTTTGGTAAATTGGATCGATTCCTTGGTATCTTTTTTCTGTTGGTTCATTATTGGTGTGTAGAAATGCCACTGATCTTTCTATATATTGATTTTTATATCCTATGACTTTTTTGAATTCATGTATCAGTTCTAGCAGTTTTTTGGTGGAGTCTTTTGGGTTTTCCATGTAGAGTATCATGTCTGCGAAGAGTGAAAGTTTGATTCTATCTTTGCCAATTTGGATGCCTTTTATTTCATCTTGTTGTCTGATTGCTGAGGCTAGGTCTTCCAACACTATGTTGAACAACAGTGGTAAGAGTGGACATCCCTGTCTTGTTCCTGACCTTAGGGGGAAAGCTCTCAGTTTTTCCCCACTGAGGATGTTATTAGCTGTGGGCCTTTCATATATGGCTTTTATGATGTTATGATGTTCCTTCTATCCCGGCTTTCTTGAGGGTTTTTATCAAGAAAGGATGGTATATTTTGTCAAATGCTTTTTCTGCATCTATTGTACAGGATCATATGGTTCTTCTCCTTTTTTCTGTTAATGTGGTGTATCCTGTTGATTGATTTACAAATATTGAACCTGCCCTGCAGCCCAGGAATGAATCCCACTTGATCATGGTGAATACTTTTTTTAATGTACTGTTGAATTTGATTTGCTTGTATCTTGCTGAAAATTTTTGTATCCGGGTTCATTAGGGTTACTGGCCTGTACTTGTCCTTGTTAGTGGGGTCTTTGGTTTTGGAATCAAGGTAATGCGAGCTTCATAAAATGAGTTTGGAGGCTTTCCTTCCATTTCTGTTTTTTGGAACAGAAGAATAGGTATTAACTTTGCTTTATTTTTATTATTAAAAAATTTTTAATGTTTTATTTATTTCTGAGAGAGAGAGAGAGAGAGCGCGCGCGCGCGCGAGAGCGAGAGCGGGGGGGGGGCAGAGAGAGAGGGAGACACAGAATCTGAAACAGGCTCTAGGCTCTGAGCTGGCTGTCAGCCCAGAGCTCCATGCAGGGCTCGAACTCACAAACTGAGATCATGACCTGGGTCGAAGTCGGACGCTTAACCGACTGAGCCACCCAGGCGCCCCTAGGTTGTATATTTGGTATCTTTCTTGCTTCTTGAGATAGGCCTGAATTGGAAATATATTTTCTTCTTAGGACCGCCTTTGCTACATCCCAAAGAATTTGGACAGTTGTGTTTTCTAAAATTTTTTTTAATGCTTTTTATTTATTTCTGAGAGAGAGAGAGAGAGACAGTGACAGTGACAGCGTGAGTAGGGGAGTGTCAGAGAGAAAGGGAGACCCAGAATCTGAAACAGGCTCCAGGCTCTGAGCTGGCTGTTAGCACAGAGCCCGATGTGGGGCTTGAACCCACGAACCGTGAGATCATGACCTAAGCTGAAGTTGGACGCTTAACCGATGGAGCCACTCAGGCGCCCCTGGACAGTTGTGTTTTAATTTTGATTTGCTTCCATGTATTTTTTTATTTCTTCTTTAATTTCCTGGTTAACCCATTTATTATTTTTTAAAGTTTATTTATTCTGAGAGAGAGAGAGAAAGAGAGAGAATGCGCCTGCAAGCAGGGGAGGGACAGAGGGAGAGGGAGCGAGAGGATTCCAAGCAGGCTCCGTGCTGCCAGCACAGAGCCCGGTGTGGGGCTCTAACTCACGAACCATGAGATCATGACCTGAGCCGAAATCAAGAGTCTGGATGCTTAACTAACTGAGCTGCCCAGGTACCCCAGCCCATTCATTCTTAAGTAGGATGTTCTTTAACCTCCATGTATTTGGGGGCTTCCCACATTGTTTCTTTTGGTTAATTTGAAGTTTCACAGCATTGTGATCTGAAAATATCCGTGATATGCTTTCAGTCTTTTTGTACCTGTTGAGGGGTGTTTTGTGACCTAGTATGTGATCTGTTTTGGAGAATGTTCCATGTGCACTCGAGAAAAATGTGTGTTCTGCTGCTTTAGGGTGAAATGTTCTAAATATATCTGTTAAGTCCATCTGGTCCAATGTGTCATTCAGAGCTATTGTTTCCATATTGGTTTTCTGCTTAGATGATCTGTGTCCTTTGCTGTAAGTGGAGTATCAATTCTCCTACAATTATGGTATTATCACTACATTTCCTGTGTTTGTGATTGATTTGTATATTTGGGTGTTTCACTTTAGGGACACAAATATTTACAATTGTTAGCTCTTCTTGATGGATAAACTTCTTTAATTATGATATAATGCCCTTCTTCATCTCTTGTTACAGTCTTTGTTTTAATATCTAGTTTGTCTGATGTAAGTATGGCTATTCTGGCTTTCTTTTGACACATATTACCATGGTAGATAGTTCTCCATCCCCTCACTTTCAATCTGCAGGTGTCCTCAAGTCTATAATGAGTTTGTTCAGGCAGCATGTAGATGGATGGTGGGTTTTTTTTTTTTAATTTATATATTTTTTCATCTATTCTGATACCCTATATCTTTTGATTGGGGGCATTTAGTCCATTTACATTCAGAGTGATTATTGAAAGATAAGAATTTAGTGCCATTATGTTATCTGTAGATTTCATGTTTGTGGTGATGCCCTCTAGTATTTTGTAGACTGCGCTGCTTTCCACGCAGAGCCCCCCTTAGGGTCTCTTACAGAGCTGGTTTAGTGGAGATGAACCCCCTTAGGTTTTGTTTGTCTGGGAGAGCCTTTATCTCTCCTATTCTGAATGGCAGTCTTGCTGGATAAAGGATTCTTGGCTGCATATTTTTCCTATTCAGCGCACTGAGCATTTCCTGGCACTCCCCCTGGCCTGCCAAGGTTCATTGGACAGGTTGCTACTACCCTTATATGTGTCTGCCCTTGTAGGTTAAGGCGTTTGTCCCTAGGTGCTTTCAGAATCCTCTCTCTACCTTTATATTGCCAGTTTCACTATGGTATGTCATGGTGTTCACCTGTTTTTGATTTTGAAGGGAGCTCACTGTGTTTCCTTCCCCAGATTAGGGAAGTTCTCAGCTATAATTTGTTCAAATAAACCTATTGCCTCTTTCTCTTGTTCTTCTTCTTTTGGAACTCCTAGGATATGGCTATCGTTTTGTTTTATATGGAATCACTTAGTTTTCTGATTCTTCCCTTGTGGTCTAATAATTTCCTTTCCCTCTTTTTTTCAGCTTCATTATTTCCCATAATTTTCTCTTTTTTTAATGTTTTATTTATTTCTGAGAGAGAGAGAGAGAGAAGGAGGGAGGGAGAGAGACAGCGTGAACATGGGAGGGTCAGAGAGAGAGAGGGAGACACAGAATCCGAAACAGGCTCCAGGCTCTGAGCTGTCAGCACAGAGCCCGACGCGGGGCTGGAACCCATGAACCGCGAGATCATGACCTGAGCCGAAGCCAGACGCCTAACTGACTGAGCCACCCAGGCGCCCCTATTTTTCATAATTTTATTTTCTATCTCACCTCATTCTCTCCTCTGCTAGCCTGCTTTGCATCTCAGTTGTAGCACTTTTGAGGTCATCCTGACTAGGTCTTAGGTCTTTGATCTCTGCAGCAGGATCTCTAGTGTCTTCAGTGCTTTCTTTCAGGCCCAGCTGTTAGTTTTTTTGACTGTTATTCTAAGTTCTTGTTCAGATATATTATTTATTTCTGTTCTGAGCCATTCTCTGGCTGTGATTTCTTCTTGAACTTTCTGTTGGGGAGAATGCCTCTGTTTGGTCATTTGGCTGTTTCTGTCTTTTGCGTGTTTTAAAAGCTTGTTATGTGTCCTATACCTGAGAGTACTACTATGTTAAAACTGTGTGCTGCCCAGGGCCTGGCCCTCCAGCTAGTCTTTCTCGTGCATGCTGTGTGCCCTCTGTTGCATTTTGGCTGCTCTGTCCCACTGGTCAGTTCTCTGGAGAGCTTCTCCTTGCTTATAGTGGTGGAATGTTCAGCTTTCAACCAGATGTGGTTTAATTTGTTCATTGAAGTAACCCTGGAATTAAAAAAAAAACGAAAAGGGGGGCACCTGTGTGGCTTAGTCGGTTGGGCGTCCGACTTCAGCTCAGGTCATGATCTCATGGTTCGTGGGTTTGAGCCCCGCGTCAGGCTCTGTGCTGACAGCTCGGAGCCTGGAGCCTGTCTTCGGATTCTGTGACTCCCTCTCTCTCTGACCCTCCCCTGCTCACACTGTCTCTCTCTCTCTCTCTCTCTCTCAGAAATAAATAAAACATTAAAAAAAATTAAAAAAAAGAAAAAGGAAAGGGGGTTGGGAAGCCTGATTCCATAAAAGGAGAAAAATGAAATGGGGAGAAAAGAAATCTAAGAAGAGAGTCAAAAAACTATAAGGCCAAATTCTGAGAAAGAGCGAGGAAAATGAAGAAGAAAGAGAGGTTGAAAAATAATAGAATAAAAATGCTTGATCAAAAATATTAATATATATATATAATAAGAATTGGCCAAAAACAAATCAGGAACTATGAGCCTGATTCCAAATGAAAAGAGAAGAGGGATAAATAAATAGAAAAGAAAAAAATGAAAGAAAAAACGAAAACCGAAACCAGACACAAAGAAAACCGCTGTGTGTCGGTGCCGGGGATGGGTGGCTGTGCTGGTCTGGAGGAGAGGCTGGCTGTGTGGTCAGTCGGTTCGGTCCTCAGTCTTGCTCCCCTTGCTAAGCGGGGGCCAGGCACGGAGGGGCGGGGTTTGGTGTGAGCGGTCCCGCCCCCCCCCCGGGGTGCCGTGCTGCTCTCCGAAGCCCCAGCGTGTTGGTGCTGGGGATAAAAGTGGCGACACCCCCGTCTCTTTCTCCCCTGACTGGATATCTTAACCCACGCTGTTCAGGGAGCCCTCCCAGAACAGTGAGGGGTGTCAGCTTGCCCTGCTCCATGGTCTCCTGGCATCTGGCCTTCTAGATGCTCGGCCAGGATTCAAGACCCGCAGCCTTAAAGGACCCATTCAGTGCGGCTCCTCTCCCCTGTTGCAGAGTAGAGCCACCCCATGCTCCTGATCAAAGGCCTGTGGTTGGCATCGGCAGAGTCTTTCATCCTTGGGGAGGCAATAAACCTCTTCCCAAAGTACCCTGGGAAGGGGACTGCCCTCTCCCTTTGAGCCCTTGAGATGGCTACACTGTGCTATGCACCCTGGGGCTTGCTCTCTCCTCCCCAGGAGTGTGCATCTTGGCTTCCAGCTCCATTCCAGAGAGAGTCGTGCACGTTTGAAACTTTGGAGTTTCAGCTCCTAAGGATGTTTGCAGGATAGAAACTGGTACTCTCTGTGTTTCTCGTTTCCCAGTCCATGGTCCAGAGAGGTTTTCCTCTTGTGTTAATTCAGTACCGCACATTCACAGCCTCTTTTCTCTTTCTCTTCCTTTTGTCTCTCCAATGAAGGGATTCCCACCCCTCCGTGCCAGTGCTGCTTTATCTCCCCTAATTCACTACATGCGCCTTGATCCTGCCAAGCTGTGGAGATCCTTCTGCCATTCTGCAGGTCAATTTCCTGGGTGTTTCAAGTGATCTGACCTCAATACAGCTGTGTTTTAGCGGGGACGAATACCCTGGCCCCCCTGCTTCTCTGCCATCTTAACTTCTCTGGCCAGAATCTTAAAAAGAAGATGTGAAAAATGACATGCCATCAGAGGGCTTTGAAAAGAAAAGCTCTGACAGATTTCAGAGATCTAGAAGGCTGCACAAGTGCAAGAGTGTATATATGCCTGGGAAAGACTCGAGAGGGCCCCAGTGCCTTACCCTCTGGCTGATCCTGAGTCCCTCTGCAAATGGGAAGTGAAGGCAAAGGCAGATTTTCAGCTGCCCGAGTACTGAAAGTGCGCTTTCACACATGGATTCCTTGGGGCTCTGACTCAAGGCACTTAAGGAAATCCCTGACCAATCGTTAGCTGACCACTAAGTTAACTGAGCAAAGATTTTAGTAGCTGTGAACTATATGGAACTTATGGACTTTACAGAACAAATTCAGGAAATTCACTAAAAAAACCAACCGGAACGATAACAACAATAGCACACTAAGTGCCAGGGGCCGCTGGCCTCAGCAGCCCCTGAGAAGGGGGAACATTTTGATTTCCAGAGTTGCCACCATTATATTGCCTAAAATACCCAGTTTTCATAAAAATTATGAGATATACAAAGAAAAAGGAAAATATGATCTACACAGAAAAAAAAATAGTAGAAACTATCCTTGAAAAGGTCCAGATGTTGGGTCAGCTGGGTGGCTTAGTCGCTTAAGTGTCTGACTTTGGCTCAGGTCATGATCTCATGGTTCGTGGGTTTGAGCCCCGCGTCGGGCTCTGTGCTGACAGCTCAGAGCCTGGAGCCTGTTTCAGATTCTGTATCTTCCTCTCTCTTTCTGACCCTCCCCTGCTCATGCTGTCTTTCTTTCAGAAATAAATAAAAATATTAAAAAAAAATTAAAAAAAGGTCCAGATGTTAAACTTATTAGACAAAGACTTTAAATCTGGTTTCATAAATCTGTTCTGAGAACTTAAGTCATGTCTTAAGAATTAAAGGAAAAAATGAAAATGTCTCACCAAATAGAGCATATCAATGAAGAGGTAGAAATTATTTTTTAAAAAGCCAAAAATGAACAGAGCTTCAGAGATCTGTGGGACATCATCTAGCATACTGATATATCCACAATTGACGTCCCATAATGAGAGGAGTAGGAGAGAGATGCACAAAGATTATCTTGAAGACATAAACTCCCCGAATTTGGTGACAGACAATACTCTGCATATCCATAGGATAAACTTAAGGCGATCACTACCTAGACACATCACAGACTGTTGAAAGAATTAAGACCTTGGGAAGGCAGTGAGGAAATTGACATCTTCAAGAGATCTTCAAAATTAACAGCTGACTTCTCATCTAAAACCATGGAGCCCAGCAGGCCGTGGGCTGCCATGTACACAACGCTGAGGGAAATAGACTGTCAGCCAGGAACTCTGTACGCAGCAGAAGTACCCTTCAAAAGTAGGGGAATTAAGATATTATTAAACAGGAGTGAGGGAGTTTGTTGTTAGCAGACTTCCCTACGGTAAATACTAACGGGAGAGCCGCAGGTAGAAATGCGGGGCACTACATGGTAGAACACATGATGGAGTGAAGAGCGGTGGTAAAGACAACTGCATAGGTGAATATAAAAGCATAATTTTTATTTTTTTATTTTTATTTTTATTTATTTGTTTATTTTTTATTTTTTTACAAATAGTTTATTGTAAAAACATCATTTTTAAACATAACTTTTTGTCTTTTATCTGGTTTAAAAGACAACTGGATTAGACACTTTTAATTTACATACAGTTTAAATAAAACTGTGCTGGGTGCCTGGGTGGCTCAGCTGGTTGAGCCTCCAACTTTTGGTTTTGGCTCAACTCATGACGTCATGGTTTGTGGATTTGAGTCCTGTGTCAGGCTCTGGGCTATACCTGCTTGAGGTTCTCTCTCTCTCTCCCTCCCTCTCTGCCCCTCACACTAGCTTTCTCTCCAGATCAATAAAAAAACTTAAACAAAATTGTACTGATGGGATTATAACGTATAAAGATGTAATTTGTGGCAATAATAGTACAAAGGGAGGAGAGAACGGAGCGTATGTATTGGAGCAAATTTTCTGTATACTATTACAATTAAGTTTGGATTGTTTTAAGTTATAACGGTGTTAATTATAATCTCCAAGCAACTACTAAGAAAGTAGCTTAAAAAAATACAGCAAAAGAGGGGCATCTGGGTGGCTTAGTCGGTTGAGCGTCCGACTTTCGCTTAGGTCACGATCTCGCGCTTCGTGGGTTCGAGCCCCGCGTCGGGCTCTGTGCTGACTGCCAGCTCAGAGCCTGGAGCCTATTTCGGAGTCTGTGTCTCCCTCTCTCTCTGACCCTCCCCTGCTCACGCTGTCTCTCTCTCTCTCCTAGAAATAAATAAAAATATAAAAAAAAATACAGCGAAAGAATAACAAGAGAATTAAAGTAGTATACTAAAAAATATCTGTTTAACACAAAAGAAGACAGTAATGGAAGAATACAAGAAGAGAGGCACAATGTATATAGAAAATATAGCAAAATGGCAGATAATGAATACTACCTTACTGGTAATTATTTTAGATGACAGTAGATTGAAGAACACTTGAATTAAAAGGCAAGGAGACTGTAGATTGCAAGATAATAGGTAAAAGAAAGAAAAATAATATGCCTTGCAAGTAGTAACCAGAAGAGAGCTGAAGTGGGTATACTAATATTAGACAAAATATATGTTAAGACAAAGATTTAAAGGGCTAGAAGAACACTTTATAATGATAAAGGGTCACTCTCTCAAGATACTTTCTCTTTCTTTCTTTCTTTCTTTCTTTCTTTCTTTCTTTCTTTCTTTCTTTCTTTCTGAGAGAGAGAGAGAATGTGAGCAAGTGAGCAGGGGTGGGGCAGAGAGAGAGGGAGAGAGAATCTTAAGCAGGCTCCATGCCCAGTGTGATGCCCAACTTGAGACTCAATCTTCCACCATGGGATCATGAGCCAAGCGGAAATTAAGAGTTGGACATTTAGGGGCGCCCTGGGTGGCTTAGTCGGTTAAGTGTCCGACTTTCGCTTAGGTCATGATCTCGCGGTTCGTGGGTTCGAGCCCCGCGTCGGGCTCTGTGCTGACTGCCAGCTCAGAGCCTGGAGCCTGTTTCAGTCTGTGACTCCCTCTCTCTCTGACCCTCCCCTGCTCACACTGTCTCTCTCTCTCTCTCTCCTAGAAATAAATAAAACATTTAAAAAAAATTAAAAAAAAAAAAGAGTTGGACATTTAGGGGCGCCTGGGTGGCTCAGTCAGTTAAGTGTCTGACGTCGGTTCAGGTCATGATCTCACAGTTCGTGGGTTCGAGCCCCACTAACAGCTCAGAGCCTGGAGCCTGCTTCAGATTCTGTGTCTCCCTCTCTCTCTGTTCCTTCCCTGCTCATGCTCTGTCTGTCTGTCTCTCTCAAAAATAAATAAACATTAAAAAAAAAAAAGAGTTGGACGTTTATCCAACTGAGCCACCCTGGCGCCCCTCAAGATATATCAGTTATAAATATAGCTGCACCTAATAACAGAGTTCCCAAATACATGGAGAGAAATAGATAATTATAAAAGTTGGAGACTTCAGAACACCACTTTCAGTAATAGATCTACAGCTAGACATGATCAGCAAGACCACTATAAACCAGTCAGGCCTAGCAATCCCCTGTAGACTCTTCCACCCAACAAGAGCTGAACACATACATTCTTCTCCGGGGCACACGGAACATTCTTCACAATAGACTATGTTAGGTCATAAAAGCCACAATAAATTTCAGAGGATTGAGATCATACAACGTGTGTTCTCCAGTCATATTGGGATGAAATTAGAAATCAGTAACAGAAGGAAATTTGGAAAATTCACAAATATGTGAGAATTAAACACCCTCCTAAATAACCGCTGAGTCAAAGAAGAAAACACAGGAGTTGGTTTGTAAGCTCCTTGGGAGCTTCCTGGGTGTAATCTGAAACTGGGCCCTGTATTTGGAGGGCAGGGAGAGACTGACCGAAGGGGCAGGCCACTCCACACTGGTAGGGGAAGTTTAATAAGCAAAATAACCTACATATGAGATTTGGCTTGGGCAGCTGAAGGACTAATAGATCTTTGAACCTATCTGGGAAATCTTAAAAGTTATATAGAGGCCTTAACTAGATTCAGTCACACTTACTGTCCAGATGGTCTCAGCACCACATCACTCTCAAGGCTGGGTCCTTGAGACAGCTTCTGGGAGAAGAGAAGGCAAGTGGAACTCATATTCCAAGGACAGGGGACGGAGTGAGGAGCCGCAGATTGCCTGGCTCTGATTCATATAACCTATGTTAGATAGAAGATCTTAAGGGGCACCTGGGTACCTCATTCAGTTAAGCATCTGACTCTTGATCTTAGTTTAGGTATTGATCCCTGGGTTGTGAATTCAAGCATCACATTGGTCTCTGTGCTGGGCAAGGAGCCTACTTAAAAAAAAAAAAGAAAGAAAAGAAAAGGAAAAAAGGAAAGAAGATCTCAAATCATTAACCTAATATTTCACTTTAAGAATCTAGAAAAAGAAGAGCAAACAAAACCCAAACCAAGCAGAAAGAAAATAAGATTAGATCAATGATTGGCTCTTTGAAAAGATCATCAAAACTGACAAACCTTTAGCTAGACTGACCAAGCAAAAAAGAAAAGACTCAAAATTATTAAAATCAAGAATGAAAGAAGGGACATCACTACCTTTATAGAAATAAAAAAGATTATAATGGAATGCTATGCATAACTATATACCGGAGATTAGAGAACATGGGGCACCTGAGTGGCTTAGTCAGTTAAGCATCCAACTCTTGATTTCAGCTCAGATCTTGATTTCAGGGTTGTGAGTTCAAGCCCTGTGCTGGACTCTGCACTGGGTGTGAAGCCTACAAAAATAAATTTAGTAACTTAAATAAGACGGAGAAATTTGTAGAAAGACACAAGTAACTGAAAATGACTCAAGAAGAAACAAAAAATCTGCATAGACTTATAACAGAGATTGTATTAGTAATTTAAAAATTTCTCACAAGAACAAATCCTGGCCCAGATGGCTTCACTGGTGAATTCTACCAAAAACTTAAATAATCAGTTCTAATCCTTTACAAACTCTTTGGGAAAAAAAGAAGAGGAAGAAATACTCTCCGATTCATTCTGAGGTCACAATTACCCTGATAACAAAACGGATACATCACAAGAAAGAAAACTACAGTATAATATCCATTGTGAATATAGAAGCTGAAATCTTCAATCAAATACTAGCCAGCTAAATCCAGCAAGAATAAGAAAGATTATATATCAGGTCATTGTGAGATTTATCCCATGAATTCAAGGTTGGCTTAACATCTGGAAATAGCCATTATTATTTATTTTATTTTATTTTATTTTTTAATTTTTATTTATTTCTAGGAGAGAGAGAGACAGCGTGAGCAGGGGAGGGTCAGAGAGAGGGAGACACAGACTCTGAAATAGGCTCCAGGCTCTGAGCTGGCAGTCAGCACAGAG
Source organism: Crocuta crocuta (assembly GCF_008692635.1). NCBI lineage: Eukaryota > Metazoa > Chordata > Mammalia > Carnivora > Hyaenidae > Crocuta > Crocuta crocuta. The sequence goes on along the minus strand of NW_027531894.1, from coordinate 61,128 downwards.
CCCGACACGGGGCTTGAACCCATGAAGCGCGAGATCATGACCTAAGTGAAAGTCGGACGCTCAACTAAGCCACCCAGGCGCCCCAAGAAATAGCCATTATTAGTACAACAAAGAACTAAAAACACCTGGTCATATCAGTAGATGCAGAAATAAACATTAACAAAACCCAGTACACTTTTATGATAAAAATTCTCAACGAACTAGAAATACAAGGGAATGTCTTGACTTAAAGTGTATCTATGAAAAATCCACAGCTAAGATCCTATTTAATGGTGAAAGACTGTTTGCCTCTAAGATCAGGAACATGACAAAGATGTTTGCTCTCACCGCTTCTATTTAATACTGGAGGTTGTAGCCTGGGCAGTGACAAAAGAAAAAGGAATAAAAGGCATCCAGGTTAGGGGCGCCTGGGTGGCTTAGTCAGTAAAGCGTCCGACTTTCGCTTAGGTCATGATCTCGCGGTTCGTGGGCTCGAGCCCCGCGTCGGGCTCTGTGCTGACTGCCAGCTCAGAGCCTGGAGCCTGTTTCAGAGTCTGTGACTCCCTCTCTCTCTGACCCTCCCCTGCTCGCACTGTCTCTCTCTCTCTCCTAGAAATAAATAAAACATTAAAAAAAAAGGCATCCAGGTTGGAAAGAAATAGAATGATCCATATGTATAGGTGACATCATTTTGTATATAGAAAATATTAAGGAATCCATTAGAAAATGACTAGAATTATAAATGGGTTGAGGAAGGTTGCAGTATATAAAATCAATATAGAAAAATTAATTGTATTTCTCTACACTGACAAGGAAACAATTCCATTTACAATTGCATCAAAAAGAATAAAATACATAGGAATAAGTTTAAACAAAAAAGCCTAATGCTTTTACACTTAATTATGAACAGTTGTTAGAAGGGAGTAAAGAAGTCCTAAATAAATGGAAAGACATTTCATGTCTATGGATTGGAAGACTTAGTATTAAGATATCAACAATCCCCAATTGACCTACAGATTTAATGCAATCTTTATTTAAAAAAAAAAATCCTAGATGCCTTTTTTTTTTTTCCCCTGAGATAAGCTGATTCTAAAATTCAAACAGAAATTCAAGGGGCGCCTGGGTGGCTCAGTCAGTTAAGTGTCTGACTTCGGCTCAGGTAATGATCTCACAGTGTGTGAGTGAGAGCCCCGTATTGGGCTCTGTGCTGACAGCTCAGAACCTGGAGCCTGCTTCGGATTCTGTGTCTCCCTCTCTCTCTGCCCTTCCCCTCTCATGCTCTCTCTCTCTCTCTCTCTGTCTCTCAAAAATAAATAAACATTAAAAAAACAGAAATTCAAGGGACCCATAATAGTCAAATCAGTCTTGGACTGATTCGATGAACAAAGTTAGTGGATTTACTTCCTTATTCCTAAACTTAATACAAAATGATCAAGACAGCGTTGTTGTGGTATAAGGATAGATACATAGATTAATGGAATATTATTGAGAGTGCAGAAATAAATGTTGAGCTTTGTGGTCAATTGAGTTTTGACAAGAGTGCCAAGCCAGTTCAGTAGGGGAAAAGAATAGTCTTTTAAACGAATGGTGCTGGGAGAACTGGGCATCCACAAGTAAAAGAATAAAATTAACCCCTACCTCACATCACACCCAAAACTTAACTCAAAATGTATCATAAACTTAAATGCAAAAGCTAAAGCTCTAGAACTCTTACAAGAAAATAGTAAATTTCTGTGGCCTTGGAAAAAGGATTCTCAGATACATTAGTAGAGGTATAGTGATAAAAAATAAATTAGGCTTCATCAAAATTAAAAACTTCTCATGCTGTAAAGTGCTATCAGGAAAGTGAATAGACAACCTAAGAATGAGAGAAAATATTTGAAAATCATGTATTTTTCCAATTTAGTAATAAAATATATTAAAAAACAAGAAAATCATGTATTTGATGAAAAGCTTGTATCCAGAATACATAAGAACTGAATTAGAAGACAACTCAATTAAAAATGTTTAAAGTATTTGAATATACATTTCTTCCAAAAGGATATACAAACGTCCAATGAGCACATTAAAAGCCATCAGGCAACTGCAAATTAAAACCACAGTAAGATATCATTTCATACTCATTTATATGGCTATTATAAAAATGATGGGGAAAAAAATGATGGACCTTAGCAAGCATTGGCAAAGTCGTGGAGAAATTGGAACCCTCATTCTTTTCTAGTGGTGATATAAAACAGTGCTGCCCTTGGGGAGAACATCTTGTTAGTTCCTCTAACATAAAATTATCATACCGCCTAGCAATGCTACTCCTAGGTGTCAAGCCAAGAGAAATGAAAACATGTTCACATAGAAACTTGTACACCAGTGTTCATAGCAACATTATTCATGGTAGCCTAAAAGTAGAAACAACTCAAAAATCCATCAAGTGATGAATAGATACACAATGTGGTAGACCCCTAGGCAGTTTGGTCCTTAAACAGCGTGGTGTTAGGGGCACTTACCCCCTGTGCATTCAAAAATCTGCATGTAACTTTTGGCCCCTCAAAGCCTAACTACTATAAATAGCCTTCTATTGACTGGAAGCCTTACTGATAGCATAAATAGTCAACACATACTTTGTGTGTTGTGTGTACTATATACTATACTCTTACAGTAAAGTAAGCTAGAGAAAAGAACGTGTTATTCAGAAAATCATAAGGAAAATACATTTACAGTACTGTACTGTATTTATCAAAAAATTTACATATAAATGGACCTGGTTAAACTCATGCTATTCAAGAATCAACTGTAATGCAGTATTCTTTAGCACTAAAAAGATATGGAATGCTAATTCATGATACCTTGAAAACATACTAAGTGAAAGAAGCCAATCACAAGAGACCATATAAAATTTTATTTATCTGAAATGTTTAGAGGAGGGAAATCTATTGAGATAGTAGATCAGTGATTACCAGGGGCTGGAGGAGGGAGGAGCTGGTACGTGACTCCTAATGGGTTTGAGGTTTCTTTTTGGAGAGATGAAGATTTTCTAAAATTAGATTGTGGCGATTAATACACAGCTCTGAATATATTAAAAGCCATTGAATTATATGTTCTAAATGAGTGAATTGTATGATATAGGAGTTATATCTCAATAAGGCTGTTAAGAAAAGATATGCCATGGCCAATAGACATATCAAAAGATGGTCATCATCACTAATCATCAGCGAAATACAAATCAGAACCATAGCGAGATGTCAACTCACACCTGTCAGAATGACTAGTGTCAAAAAGACAAGAAATCACCAGTGTTGAAGAGAGAGAGGAGGAAGGGGAATCCCTGTGTGCTGTGGGTGAGAACACAAAGTGGTGCAAGCACTATGGAAATCGTATGGGGCTCCTCAAAAAATTAAAATGCCATATGATTCTGTAATTCCACTTCTGGGTATTTATCTGGAGAAAGCAAAACACTAACTCAAAAAGATACCCCTGTGTTTATTGCAGCATAATTGACGGTAGCCAAGATATGGAAGCAGGTGAAATGTCTGTCGATAGATGAATGGGTAAAGATATAGATGACATGTACTTGTGTACACACACACACACACACAGGAATATTACTCAGCTATAAAAAGGATGAAATTGTATGGTTTGCCTCAATATGGATGGACCTGGAAGGTACTATGCTAAGTGAAGTAAGTCAGAGAAAGACACATACTGTATGGTTTCGCTTATATGTGGAATCTCAAAAACCAAGGAAATGAAAAGACAAGACAAAATAGAAATAGACTCATAAGAACATAGGTATAAGAACATAGTGGTTGCCATGGAGGGGTCGGGAGTCGATCAAAATAGGGGAAGGGGATTAAAGATACAGGCTTGCAGTCATAAAATAAATAAGACATGGGGATATAATACATAGTTAATAACATGAAAGTAACCACTTTGTATGATGACAGATGATAGCTGGATTTCTAGTGGTGATCACTTTTTTTTTTTTATTTCTAGGAGAGAGAGAGAGAGAGAGAGAGACAGTGTGAGCAGGGGAGGGTCAGAGAGAGAGGGAGACGCAGACTCTGAAACAGGCTCCAGGCTCTGAGCTGGCAGTCAGCACAGAGCCCGACGCGGAGCTCGAACCCACGAACCGCGAGATCATGACCTAAGCGAAAGTCGGACACTTAACCGACTAAGCCACCCAGGCGCCCCAGTGGTGATCACTTTTTAATGTATATAAATGTTGAGTCATTATGTTATACACCTGAAGCTAACAATATTGTGTGTCAACTGCACTTCAATAGAAAACGATAATCCAGTTAACATTTGTCAGAGTCAAGAGTGACTTTATCTTCTATAGCATAACAACTTTTTGATATTTGAAGTCTTTTGTTCTGATTTGTTGTTGTTGAGGGTTTTTGTTCTGAGACTGTCCATCCTATGCATTCGTTGGTAACGGGAAAGTGTAGAGAATGTCCCTCATGATGATCCTTACAGCCTCTTGTGGCTACTTGCTGCCTTGTGTGTTCCTCATCACAGCCTGTTGATGGGTGATATTCCCATTTAATGAAGGAGAAGCTGAGGCACAGAGACATTAAGTTCATGGCCCCAGGTCATATAGCTATTAAGACATGGAATGGCGTTCCCTTGCAGGCTTGATTTCAGACTTTGTTGACCACTGTGCTGACCACCTTTAGTACAGTTTTAGCAACAATATCTTCCTTCAAAAATAGGCTTTTGTTTGGTAAATTTGGGGCTTTAGGTTTTACTTAGTGAAATTATTCTTTTTTAAAGTTTATTTGCTTTTAGAGAGCGTGAGCAGGGGAGAGGCAGAGAGAGAGAGAACCTCAAGCAAGTTCTGTGCTGTCAGCGCAAAGGCCAGTTCGGAGCTCCATCCTATGAACCATGAGGTCAAGATCATGACCGGAATTGAAACCAAGAGTCAGCACTTAACCGACTGAGTCGCCCAGGTGCCCCAATTATTTTATATACGGGCTAAAATTCTTTATTTAGACCAAATTTTATTGTAAATTTCATACTTACTACCTTAAGGTTTTAGTAGTTTGGTACTGTACCCTTTGTTTCCAAACTTAGGGCCACAGAACACTAACACTGTCAGTTGATTAGTTCAGCTCGCAAACAAATCATTAACCAGCATGTTATTCTGGAAGACTGAGCAGGGCGGTATTTCGAAAAATCCAAAAGCTTTTATTAAAGCCTATCTGCAGAGTGCATTCTTTGCTACTTACTGGGCACGAATTGTGGCTTGTTTTGGGGCAGTGGTTGTAGGCTCGTCTAGGTTACTCATTAGCTACCAGAGCTTGTGAGTCCACTCTGAGAATTGCCTGTCACAGGTCAGTATCCTCAGTGCCTGAGTGACCTGCTGCATTTTAGATAGAGACATCGGCGGCTGGCAAAGACCAGCAGCCCTTCACTGTGGAACAAAGATCACACTACGAGTCCGGGAGGCTTATCACTCTAGGTCAGTTACTCTTGTTGACAGCTTTCCCTTTCACAATTGGTTTCTGAAGTCAGGGTGGGCCGTAAACCTCTCCCCAAGCCTCCAAAGCTCATTCTTCAACTAAAAAGATAAGATTTTTTGCTAGATTTCCTCCCAGCTTGTGGGGGGAGGGTCTTGGTTGTTGGTGGGGCCCTCTGTCTGGAGAGAAGTACAGTATGAATGAGCATGAACTAGCCTTTACTGGGAAAGCCCCTGGCAGACCCCAGGGGACACGATGCTCTGTCTGCAGTGTCCTCACCTCGTGGGGAATGTGGGATTGATAGTGCACAGTGAAAGAGGCCTCCAGGACACTTCGGTAAATTCAGTACGTAAGTATTGGTTTGAATGTGTTAATGTGCATGTGGTTATCTGTCACCCACAGTTATGCTAGATTTTCTTTAAAACCTTGGACAGACATGTTACAACCCACTACAGCGGATGGTGTTCCCCTTTGGCGTTTGAAGGTTTAACACTCAGGGATAGCCTTGTTCAGCTGAGTAAAAGCAGCCACCATCCAGTTAAGGGCTGGTGTTTGTGGACTTATGTGCCAGGCACGGTCATGAGGGCTGCACTCCTTGGTGCCCACGGTGGTGGCTCTGCTGTAAGATGAAGGCACCAAGGCAATAGCCTGGTTAGAGAGTCGGTGGCCCAGGCCTGGCCTGAGCCCAGGTAGGCTCCCGCACCAAGTCTCCCACCATCTGTGTGTCTGGGCACTGTCTCACGAGCTCTTTTCTTTCTGAGAGTCCCCCTGTGGGCCAGCCTGCCCCTCCCCTTGAGAGGGAACCCTGGTCATCCTGCCCAGCCTCCTTTGTCTGTGTTGGTTGCCAGCCAGCCCTGTGGTGGGTGTGCCTGTGCAAGGCTGTTGAGATGGTAGAAAATCAAGTGGGAACAGTGACAAGAAAGGCCCAGGAGACCAGGGTCACTGTGGCCACAGACACGAGGGGGCACCTGACCCTGTTGGAGGGGTCATGGGGGTTTCTTGAAGAGGGGACATCTTTGCTGCTTAGTTGGGAGGAGGTGAGGTGGAGGGGAGGACACTGCAGGGGACTGGGGGTGGGGGGAGGAGGGCGTGGCTGCCGGGGGGGGGCTCCCTTGAATCTCTTTGGGCTCCGCCCCTCAGGGGAGGGACGAAGAACAGTGAGAAGGACCTTGTACCTCGGCACGGATGGCATCCCCTGTCCTCGGGAGAGACTTGGGTTTTGTTCAGGGGAAGCTGTGGTCAGATGGATCGAAGGGACCCAGCCAGAGGCAGGGGAGTGTCCAGCCTCAGCTTGAACATTTCTGCAGTTAAGGAATCCATCGTCTCACAAGGCAGTTTACTCCTATTTTCTTTTCTCTTTTTTTTTTAATGTTTTATTTCTAGGAGAGAGAGAGAGAGAGAGAGACAGCGTGACAGCGTGAGCAGGGGAGGGTCAGAGAGAGAGGGAGTGACAGACTCTGAAACAGGCTTCAGGCTCTGAGCTGGCA
>NW_027531894.1:6602-54148 GCF_008692635.1 Crocuta crocuta | reverse complement strand
CAGACTGAAATAGGCTCCAGGCTCTGAGCTGGCAGTCAGCACAGAGCCCGACGCGGGGCTCGACCCCACGAACCGCGAGATCATGACCCAAGTGAAAGTCGGACGCTTAACCGACTAAGCCACCCAGGTGCCCCTAAAGTTTTTTTTTAAAAAAAGTTTTTTTAATGTTTGTTTATTTTTTGAGAGACAGAGACAGAGAGTGAGCAGGGGAGGGTCAGAGAGAGAGGGAGACACAGAATCCGAAGCAGCTCCAGGCTCTGAGCTGTCAGCACAGAGTCCAATGGGGGGCTCGAGCCCATAAACTGAGATCATGACCTGAGCTGAAGTCAGTCACTTAACCAACTGAGCCACCCAGGTCCCCCAGTTTTCTCCTTTTTGTAAAATAAAACACAGAGAAAAATCACATAAAACCTATGTTTGGAAATTAATGAGTTACAATAAAGCAGGCATCTTGTGCCTTCCACCCAGGTGATGACCCCGCAAGCCCTTCCGCTTGCTCCGTGCCATTGATCTCCCTCCAAGCCTCCTGCCCTCGTTGGGTTCCTTTGTGTCCCTTACAGGTTTCTCACACAAGGATGCATCCTGAACACTCTGGTTTGCTCTTGCCCATTTCTTTTTTTTCTTTTTTTTTTTTTTTTGAGAGAGAGGGATAGAGACAGCGTGAGCAGGGGAGGGTCAGAGAGAGAGGGAGTCACAGAATCCGAAGACAGAGCCCGACGTGGGGCTCGAACCCACGAACCACGAGATCATGACCTGAGGTGAAGTTGGATGCTCAACCGACTGAGCCACCCAGGCGCCCCTGCTCTTGCCCATTTCTAAACATTTCCTGTTCTGTGATCTTTAATCTATATTCCTTTCTTTTCCTTACAACAGTCTACTGAAGACCCAGGACATTTAAGGGACATTAAGTTGTGGAGGTCATAGTGCGTTTCACCACGTTCTTGGCCATCTGGCAACTGGGTATGGAGGCCAAGTCACATATAGCTGATGCCTTGACACGACGGGAGGTGATGTTCTGCTGTTGCGTGTGGGGCTTGTGTGGCATCTGACTCCTTGTGAGGCTGGCAGCTGCTCAGGTCCAGCCATTCGTCTGGGGGGAGGGGGGCAAGATGGTGATACTCTCATTCTTCTCCATTGACTTGTGGGGACCCTTTTTAAAAAAATATTTATTTATTAAATTTTTATTTTTATTTATTTATTTATTTTTTAACAAATAGTTTATTGTCAAGTTGGTTTCCATATAACACCCAGTGCTCATCCTTGTGGGGACCCTTTTATAAAGAGACTGTTCCCAGTCTCCCTGGGGGACGGTTCCTGTGGAAGAGGCAGGGTAGGTGTTTGGTTCTTTCCCTTTATTTATCAGTTTTCTTTCTTTCTTAATGTTTATTTACATTTGAGAGAGAGACAGAGACAGAATGAGCGGGGGAGGGGCAGAGAGAGAGGGAGACTCCGTATCCAAAGCAGCTCCAGGCTCCGAGCTGTCAGCACAGAGCCCGACGCGGGGCCGGAACCCACGAGCCATGAGATCATGACCGGAGCCAAAGTCGGACGCTTAACCGACTGAGCCCCCAGGTGCCCCACGTGTGGTCATTTGAAATGACGCAGTCTTAAGTCTCTGCCGCTTGGCTGGCTGCCATCCTCGGGGACTCCAGCCACCTGTTGTGTCTTTGTCCATTTTCAGTATTTGCTACTTTTTCTCGTTCTTCATTTCTGTGTGTTTATTTGTTCTTGTACTCCTCCTAGGTTATTCTTCATTTCTAGAATGATTTTTTTGTTTCTTATTTACTTGACTTCTGTTCCCTGATATCTGAATCTTCCTAGTGGATTTTTAGATATTTTCTGTGTGTTTTTTTTTAAATGTTTTATTTATTTCTAGGAGAGAGAGAGAGAGAGAGACAGCGTGAGCAGGGGAGGGTCAGAGAGAGGGAGTCACAGACTGAAACAGGCTCCAGGCTCTGAGCTGGCAGTCAGCACAGAGCCCGACGCGGGGCTCGAACCCACGAACCGCGAGATCATGACCTAAGCGAAAGATGGATGCTTAACCGACTAAGCCACCCAGGCGCCCCTTCCGTGTTTTTCTTAATGTCTCTCATCTTACTTTGAAATAGAGGGCTCTGGTTTTGATCTGCCCTGTTGGAGCATCTTTCTGAGGTGCTGTGTTGTTCGTGGGGATAGTATTCTGCTTGTTCTCCTCTGTTCTTATAGTCTCTTTGTCTGGGATTTGACCTCAGTACTTCCCTGTTGCTTATTTTTCCGTGAACTCCATTTTCTGAGCTGTCGGAAGAGACGTGGTCCAGGGTGGCTTTTCTGTCACGCAGTACCCTCCCTCCACTGTCTTGGTGGCTGCTTCCAGATGTTCCCAGGCTCTGTCCTCTGCCTGCAGACCTTCCCTCTCGGGGTCACTCAGAGCAGGCTCTCCATCTTTGCTTGGTGGGGGGGCTGCTGCAGCCCTCTGGTCCTCAGACCCCGCCTTCTGAGGCCCCCGGGTCGGCTTCGGGCCCTCCCCGGTCTGGCTGATACGCCGTTCTCCTACTGTCTCTCTCACACACGTGGACTGCGTGAAGTCCTGTGGCTTTTGGTGGTTTTCCTTTGGAGGGGGTGTGCTCAGAGCTGTAAAGGGACGCCCCCTTGGCTGCAGAGGGAGCAGAGGCAGCTCCCGGACCCCAGCCTCACACGCCTGCTTCTGAGCCCACTCGTGGCGTGTGCTCACGCCCTCCTCCAGGAGAGCCCTCACCTGCCCTGATGAGGAAAAAATGTGTACGTGTGTGCTGTAAATCAGCTATTTTGTGTATTATTTTGTGTATTATTTTTAAAAATTTTATTTTAGGGACAATGTGGGCGTGAGCAGGAGAGGGGGCTGAGGGAGAGAGGGAGGGAGAGAGAGAGTCTCCAGCAGGCTCCATGCTCAGCTGTGGGGTTCAGTTCTACAGCCCTCGGATCACGACCTGAGCCGAAACCAAGAGTCAGATGCTCAACCGACTGAGCCACCCAGGCGCCCCTTAACTGGCCACTTTAAGAAAAAACTTTGGGTAAAAAACCCTGGTCTTATGCTGTGGACGGAGCATCGTTTAACCGTTTGTTTCTGTTTCTCCTGGTGGTAACCCTTGGAATTCTATGTGCTTTTAGTTTTATTTTGTGACTTTTTTAATTAAAAATTTTAAAAAACTGTTTTATTTGTTTCTGAGAGAGAGAGGGAGACAGTGTGAGCAGGGGAGGGTCAGAGAGAGAGGGAGACACAGAATCTGGAACAGGCTCCAGGCTCTGAGCTGTCAGCACAGAGCCCGACGTGGGGCTCGAACCCATGAACCACGAGATCATGACCTGAGCTGAAGTCGGACGCGTTACTGACTGAGCCACCCAGGCGCCCGTATTTGGTGATTTTCTGATCTTAGGTATATCTGCAGGTTTTATGAAAGCCAATTTAGCTCATTTAGCATCACTGCTTCTTTCTACCGTCCCCCTATCTTTTGACTGTCTGCACAACATAGGCTCCTGCCCCTTCCGGGGCCTCTCCTCCTGGAGGGCTTGCATAGGTGGGGTGTGTGTGCCCCAGAGAGAGTGCGGGAACAGACTCCTATCCACCCTGTGAGAAGCACAAGCGCATGCACATGCACACATGGGCATTCATACGTGCATTCACAGGTGCACACTTAGCCCTGGGCATCCATACGTGTACCCACACACAGGTACACATGCACACACACAGGCATACATACACAAACGCAGGTGTGCATGCCCACACAGGCACATGTGGACACATGCACGCTCAGGTGCATATGCAGTGTACGGTGTGTGAGGCTGCCTGCAGGCTTTGTGGCTGTGAAACGGGAAGCTACCAAGACATCACTTTCATGGCCATTTTAGCCAGATCCATAATGTCTCCTTCAGCAAAAATAACACTTATTAAAAATGACTTACCTGCCACCCTGGGCCATTAAGCCCACTGCTCTGCCAGGTGTCCCCCTGGCTCCTCAGGGGGCCTTTGGATGTGTCTCATCTTAACTGTTGTGATGGGCTCTGACCTGTATGTCATCAGGGGTGCTGAGGGGGGCTTGGATGCCCCTTCCCAGCCTGCCTGCCTTCCTCGTTCCCCAGAGCTGACTGTGCTGTGCTTGTTCTATTAAAGGTCTCCAGCCCCCGCCCGCCGCTGCCTGGAGCAGTGGCTCCCTGAGGGCAGGAAGTGTTGTTTTTTATTTTTTTAAACTTTTTTTTAAAATGTTTTTTTTTATTTATTTTTGAGAGTCAGAGAGAGACAGCATGAGCAGAGTAGCGTCAGAGAGAGACACACACATACCGAATCCAAAACAGGTTCCAGGCTCTGAGCTAGCTGTCAGCACAGAGCCTGACGCGGGGCTCGAACCACGAACCGTGAGATCATGACCTGAGCCGAAGTCGGATGCTTAACCGACTGAGCCGCCCAGGCGCCCCCAGAAGGATTGTTTTAACCTACATCTGTCTCAGCACCTCGAGCGGTGCCTGGTGAGTGTGCCTGCCGTGTGGCCCTGTCCTGGCCAGCTGCTCCATTGGGGCTTTTTGGGGAGGACTGGCTTAAAGCAGCGTTCCTTGAATCCAGCAGATGGGAAGCCCTGTTTAGTAGCATGTTAGTGGTGGAAGAGTAGTGCTGTTCTGAAGGTGCCCTGGGGAGGGGGCCGCCTTTGGGGGGGCGGTGACAGGTTCCACAGGGGGACGCAGAGGAGGCAGAGCCGCGAGCAGCGCCTCTGGGGGAGGGTGCAGGTGAGCCCAGTGTCTGGGCGTCGGTGAACGCAGGGGCTGGTATGTTCTGGTGGCTGCCGCGGAAGCCTTTGCTCCACCTGTGCGCCGCCGCTGATGCAAGGCCTCAGCCTGGAGAGGGTCTTCTGGAGTAGACTTGTTCCTGCTTTCAGAGTGGTGGGCTTTTACCCGGGTGCATTTCCACGTATAACTCACTGTGTCCTGTATGATGAATCATTTCTTGTATTTTTACAGTATTGTCAAGATTTGTAGCCCTTAGGAAGTCTCCTATGCCCTCTAAGCTCTGGTTTTCACATGGTCAAGGTGGAGCAAAATCGTGTATAGTCTGATCTCCATTCCATGGCCAGCATGCTCCATACACGCAAATATTTGTTGGATTAAGTCCAATTTGCAATAGATCTAGAATGTAGCAAAAGTTTGACTGTCATGTATATAATGTACTTTCCATCTCTTTTCATATAATGGGGAAAATATCTCAGACTTCATTACATACGGCAAAGTGGGTTTATCAGATTTTGTAGGTCGGTGAATTTCACAGGGAAAGAAAATTGGAAGCTGGTAAAATAGTTAAAACTTTATACTTTAAAACATTATCCATGGGAGTAACAGTCAATTTTAGGAGTTAACTATTAAGTGTGGAAAATGTTCTGGAGGTATTTTGAGTGCTTACAATTCCAGAACTGTGGCAAAAGATGGAATTAATAATGGTGCTGTGGGGGTGTCTGGATGGCTCATTTGGTTGAAAGTCCAGCTCTTGATTTTTGGATCAGGTCACGATCCCAGGATCGTGGGATCCAGCCCGACATCGGGCTCTGTGCTGAGCGTGGAGTCTGCTTAAGATTCTCTCCCCCCCTCCCCGTCCCCGCTTGGCCTTCCCTTCTCTCTCTAAAATAAACATAATAATAAAAAATAACGTAAAAATGCCCCTGTAGATCCCTTCCCGTTTTTAGAGTGGCCGATTTCCTGTGTGGTGCTCGCCCTGCTTTGACCTGGGGCTGTGACCTGGCCTGTGCCAGGGCCCCGGCTTCTGTCCCAGCTGCCTCCCTGCTGTTTTGGCTGCTGGCCGTCTGCTGCTTTCTTTGCCTCCTAAAAGCAGTGATTTTGCCTTTAATTCTGAGGTGTTGGTCTTGGCGGGGAACAGATGTTTGCTCAGAATTAAGTTAAAGTAAGAGTACGTTTGTGTTCTCTCTTTTTTTAGGCAAAAGTAAAGAAGCAGAAATAAAGAGAATAAACAAAGAACTGGCAAACATTAGATCAAAATTTAAAGGTAAGTATGTTCAGTCTTTTTCATGAAATGTCCTTTTGTAAATTTTCTGGAGCAAGGGCCTCTTCTCCTAATGCCTTTTAATTCTTTCCACTTCAGAGTTCTGAGTTTGCACAGTTAATCTCATGGTTCTGCTAGAATTAAAACATGCTTAGAGTCAGGCCATTGATCGTCGCTCCTGAGCTGTCTGAGAACTTGTGTGGAATCGATCAGGTGGAGCGGCCCCTCCCAGGCCCCAGGTCCTGAAGCTGGAACGACACTGGTCGAGAGCAGCTCGCTCCTTCCACTCCTGGACTTTGTTCCATCGAGTCCGGGAGTGGTGATCCTGACAGACCGGGTGTGTTCCCGGCTCAAAGTGTGAATGTCAAAGAAGTGCTCAACCTAAGGCTGCTCATTGTTTCAAGTATGACAGAGTCATCTAAGCACTTCCTGTAGCGAAGTGATTTTGGCTCTGGGACCCAGTCGTGCATCACATCACCCAGCCACTCAGGTCGCGCCTCTTTGTAGGCCGGCGTGTCGGGGGCCACCCTCCCTGATCGCCCGCACGTTGAGGAGTGGTAAAGTGCAGATCGTCAGCACTGAGGACACGTTTGTGAAAGGCTGACTGATCCTTTAAGCCTTACTTTCTCAGTGAATTCTTCCAGGTTTGATACCTGGTTCACACGAGAGTGGCTGCAATTGCCTAGGATCAGTGAGCAGAGGAGAGGCTGGGACTGAAGCTGAGCAGCTGGGCAGGGTTGGGGTGTGGGGGGCACAGAATTTCTAGGAACGGGTGGCTTCTCAGGGCTTGAGAATGGGTGTCCTGTGTTATCAAGGGATACAAAACTAGTGGACTTCAAGTATTTTCCCTGTGGAGCCCTAGGGAAAGTATTATGTTTTCATACTTTGAACTGGGCCTGAGGATCTTCTAGAAGGTCTGTGAAACTTCTGAAATTATATGTGAAAAGGTTTGCTGTTTTACACGCACACGTGTGTGCATATATATGTGTGTGTGTGTATACGTACGTGTGTATGTTTGGGTAAATCTATAACTCTCATTGTTTAAGTTTGTTTTTATTTATTTGTTTTGTTAAGCTTTTATTTTTTTAGAGCAGTTTTAGGTTCACAGCAACATTGAGAGGAAGGTACGGAGACTTCCTGTGTATCCCTGCCCCCACACGTGCGCTGTCGACATCCCCACCAGACAGCTGATGAACCTGCATGAACATGTCATCATCACCCAAAGTCCACAGCTGATATCGGGGTCACTCTGGGGGGTACATGCTATGCGTTTGGACAAACGAGTGATGACGTGTATCCACCGCTGCAGCATCGTACAGAGTAGTTTCACTGCCTGAACAATCTCTTGTTGTGCTCTGCCTCTTCATCCGTTCCTTCCCTCCAACCCCTGTGGACTGCTGATCTTTTCATTGTCTCTGTAGTTTTGCCTTTTCCAGAATGTCATAGAATTGGAATCAACAGTGTGCAGCCTTTTCAGATTGGCCTCTTTTACTTAGTACGGTGCCTTTAAGATTCCTTCTTTTCACGGCTTCACAGCTCGTTTCTTTGCAGAGCTGGACAATAGCCCGTTGTCTGGACGTCCCAGGGTTTATCTGTCCACCCACTGACGGACATCTTGATTGTGTCCCAGCTTTGTCCGTCGCGAGTACAGCTGCTGTGATTCTAAATACAGCTGCCGTGAGCGTCCCGTGAGCTCACCTTGTGTGGACGTAAGTCTTCAGACCCTGCGGTAAATACCCAGGTGCGTGGCTGCTGTGTCGCGTGGTCACGGTGTGTGGAGCTTTGTAAGAAACCTCCGGACCGTCTCCCGGAGCGGCTGCCCCACTTCCCATCCCCCCAGCGACAAACCTGAGCTCCTGCCGCTCCGTGTCCTCGCCAGCACCGGGCGATGCCCGTGCTCTGGACTTGGGCCACTCTAGTGGGGGTGTGGAGGGATTCCCGCACCACCGTTTTCATGTGCGTTTCCCTGATGCCACGCGACGTGGAGCGTCGTTCCCTGTGCCCATTTGCCGTCTGTGCCCTGTGGTGAGGGGTTTATAACTTTCAGTGCATCTTAGAGGGACTGTCACTCGGTGGTTAAGAGTAAGGTTGTCCGGGGCGCCTGGGTGGCTTAGTTGNCCTAAAAAAAAAAAAAACATTAAAAAAAATAAAAAAAAAAAAAAAAAAAGAGTAAGGTTGTCCTGACCACCTGCAGACCGTGTCCTTGCTCTGATGCTTACTAGGCGTGCTGCCTTGTCACAGTAGCTGTCTCTCCTCAGCTGTCAGGTGGGCTACTGAAGATTATGTCGGGCTGGGTTCTCTGTGACTGCACCCCGAGTTAGGCTGGGAGGACTGGGGACTTGTGAGAGGGGCACGTGTGAGCAGGGGCAGGAGGCAGCGGGCTGGCGGCGGGCAGGGGGACGCTGGTCTGCCAGGGTTGCCGTTGGCCCATTAGGGAGCTTTGACGTGAAGACTGCCTGTCGGCTGTCTGGCGTTGGGCGGCCGTGGCTGGGCCCTGTCTCACCCCCTCGCTCAGCTCTGGCTCGAAGCCGAGGAAGGCAGTCCCTGACGAAGCTAACCTTTCAGGTCACCGCACTCTTGGCAGCTCCAGTCCTTATGGAAGGGGGGGTCTGTGTCTGCTACACCGATTCTATCTCTGTGTGGAAATGTGGAGAAATCACTCCACAGAAAGTGAATGCCTAATAAATGTTTTTTTTATTTATTTTTTTTTCCTTTTTTTTTTTTTTTAATGTTTTTATTTATTTCTAGGAGAGAGAGAGAGAGACAGCGTGAGCAGGGGAGGGTCAGAGAGAGAGGGAGTCACAGACTGAAATAGGCTCTAGGCTCTGAGCTGGCAGTCAGCACAGAGCCCGACGCGGGGCTCGAACCCACGAACCGCGAGATCATGACCTAAGCGAAAGTTGGACGCTTAACCGACTAAGCCACCCAGGCGCCCCGAATGCCTAATAAATGTTAATCGTGTTGTTATTAAAAAAGAGTTCACGGCCCTTTGGGTGGTAAATCTTCAGACTTTCTGTATAAATGTTTTGGGGGCAAACAGGGCTTGTGCTGTTTCTTCTGTCTTCACGCCTGTCTAAGCTCAGCTGCCCCAGACAGGGAAGGAGGTTCCCTCTTATCTGGTAAGCAGTTGGCATTATTGAGTATGTGTGCACCTTGAATAGTAACAGATAAGAGAAAACCCACCCTTTATCCTCAGAAACCTGCACCCTGGGGGGCTTCTGATTCCAGTTATGGCAGATTAGCTAATTTACATCTGTACCATACGATAGGAATATAATGCAAGTCACTAATGCAGATGCACATACAATTCTACATTTTCTGGTAGCAACATTAAAAAATAGTAAGAAGCAGATGCAACTAATTTTAGGGTTGGCCCAGTTTGGTGGAGTGCGTGACTCTTGATCTTGGAGTTGTGAGTTTGAGCCCCACGTTGGGTTATTGTTATTAAAAAAGCAACAAACAAAACTTTAAAAAAACCTAATTTTAATACATTTTATTTATTGTAATATGCCTAAAATATTATCATTGCAACACGCAGTCAATAGAAAAAGTTCTCTTTTTGTAGAGCTATCTTACAGTTTTTTCATACCAAGTCTTTGAAATCTGATGTGTATTTTACACTTAGAGCACGCTCAGCGCTCCTGCAGACCAGCCACACGTCCCAGTGCCCAGTAGGCACATGTGGCCAGAAGCTGCCGCGTTGGGCAGCGTTGACTTCAGATGCAGTGTTACAAACATCTCGAGGGGTTGCCTGGCTGGCTCAGTGGGTTGAGTGTCAGATTCAAGTCCTAATCAATCTCACAGGCCTGAGATTGAGCCCTGCATCCCAAGCCCTGCTTGGGATTCTCTCTCTCTCTCTNATAAAAAAAATCTTGGAAGCATCAGAGAGAAACAAGAAACAAGGAGAATTTCTGGGCCTTCTCTAGGAGGAGGGAAGTGTCCATGTAAGCAAGTACAGCACGCAGCTGTTTATGCCTTGACAGCATTTGCTAATTCCAAAGAAAGAGCCATGAAACAGAGACATTAAGGTGACCCTGAAAGTCAAGAGGGTGGTTATCTGTCAGGGTGACTGCCCTCCAGGGGACATTTACAACATCTGGAGACCGGTTTCTTTGTCACCACCCGGGAGGGGATGCGTTGCTGCCATCTAGTGGGTGGAAGGCAGGGAAGCTACTGAACAGCCTACAGCACATACAACAGCACCCCCTTCCCTGCCCCCCAAGAACCACCTGGCCTGAGAAGTTAAGCAACCCTGGCCTAGGA
Source organism: Crocuta crocuta (assembly GCF_008692635.1). NCBI lineage: Eukaryota > Metazoa > Chordata > Mammalia > Carnivora > Hyaenidae > Crocuta > Crocuta crocuta. The sequence goes on along the minus strand of NW_027531894.1, from coordinate 43,890 downwards.
GAAAAATCAAAACCCAGAGCCTGCAAGAAGTGGAGATGCTTTTTACTTTACATGGAGACTTACAAAGACAGTGCCCTAAGGCAGGAGTGGACTGGATGTGAGCCAGCCCTGTCACAGGTGTGCAGCGGGGCTCTGGACACCTCAGACTTTACACTCGAGTTAAGGTAAGAGCAGTCCTCTGAAGGAGGACATTGCCATTGTAGCCACAGATGGTTCCTAGGGTTTTCACGCATGTAGTCCAGCACAGTCACCGATCACTAGGCGCATGAGGAGTGAAGGTGGCGTGAGCAAGAACCAGCAGAGACCACGCAAACAGAACCCTAGAGACCTCTGATACCAGATTCACATCGCAGTAAAGGAGTAGGTTTACCATTTTTCAAGTAATAAAGGCACACTCAAAATTTGTAGCAGGAAACTTGGGGTGTGAAAGGTGACATAGTGGAATTTGAAATATAAGGCTAAATGGAAATTCCAGAACTGAAACCCGCAGGAACCAAAATGAAGAACTCTGGATTTAACAGCAGACGTGGTTGAAAGGAGATTTAGTGTTCTGAACAATGGAGAGGAACAAAGCCTGTCCTGAATATAGGACAGATGGAGGGCAAGTAAGGGAAACAGGAGAGTGGGTGAGAGACAGAGGGATGTGGTGATACAGTCTCGAAGGTTTAATTGGCGTCCCAGAAGGAAAGGAGAGAGAATGTGGCGGCTTTTAAGATTGCATGAAGTTGCGTTGTAGGAAAGGAGGGAAGTTACCTGTCCCCTTGGTGGGGACAGCAGAGGCCCTCAGGCCTGGCAGCATGCTTATCATTAGGCTTTGCCACCTACTTCGTGGCATGTGACCATCATTGAGTTTTTTCCCCAACAAATCCTTTATTTTGTATTTTTATTTATTTTTTAAATGTTTATTTATTTTTGAGACAGAGAGACAGAGCTTGAGGCAGGGAGGGGCAGAGAGAGAGAGGGAGACACAGAATCGGAAGCAGGCTCTACGCTCTGAGCTGTCAGCACAGAGCCCGATGCGGGGCTCGAACCTACGTGCCATGAGACCGTGACCTGAGCCGAAGTCAGATGCTTAACCAACTGAGCCACTCAGGCGCCCCTCCATAAATCCTTTAAAGTTTGATTCCTAATTCTGTCTTTCTAGTTTTATATATTAAGAATTTATTTTTCTGATTTCAGTACATTGTGAGATATCTTCAACATTTTAGTGGATTTGTTTGTCTTAAAAAGAATGCGTAAAATTTATAAAACTGCAGACTCCACACGCACAGGTGGCATGAAGGAGGTACACCCCTAGACGCATTATTGTGTACAGGCAGGGATCACAAGTCACGGGAGGGGAGCTGTGCTGGCAGCCGACTTTGCACACGGTGGAACGGAAGGCTGGCCCTGTGCTGGAGAGCAGCCAGCAGAAGACTACCCAACGAGAATGTCTTCGAAGATCGAAGCTAAAACAACTTCTTCAGACAAAAATGGAGAGAGTGTCCCATGGGGAAAAGAAAATTCTAAAGGGTATACTTCAGGCCAGGAGCAGATAATTCCAGATGCAAGGTCAGAGGGGCAGAAGAGGAGGAAAGAAGTGGCGGGCATGGAAAGAAGTGAGCGCACGATAATGCCTTGTGGCGATACAGACACGTGGAAGCAAGTAGATGGGAGGTGATAAAATGCGACAGTCCTGGAGACGTTAGAACATTGCATCTATAATGCAAAACCTTGCCACCAGGAAAGCTGGAGGCTGAAGGTGTCACTGGTGAGCTCTGTCATTTGAGGAAGGACATGGGGCTTGGCCATGTGATGCGGCCCGTGGAATGTAGGCCACGACCGCGCGCCACTTTCAGACCTAACCTTGAAGAGGGTTGCTCATTTCCCCTCGCCCCTTCAGGGGACTTCCCGTTGCCTCCTTGAGAAGAATGTGCTTTGGGTGCTGCTGGGCTGAGAGAAGGAGAGGCACCCTGTGCAGGCCTAGATCCTGCTTGTGGCTGGAGGCCGCCCCTGCTGAGCCCTGGCTGACCTGCAGACGCGTGAGCAAGAAGTCGTGCTAGTCGTGTGGGCCACCCAGGTTTGGGGTGGATGGGGGTAGTTATGACGTCAGCCAGCATGCTCTACCTTGAACCCTTTGGGAAACAGCTGCCGTGTTACCCTCCACGGAGACATCATGATTGGTTATTCCTGTCGCGGGAGCTTACCAGATGGCATACATTACCTCACTAAATATGGGGTATCCGCCACGGTCTGGGGGTACGCAGGTGAATGAAGAAGTTCCTGTAAAGGGCGGGCACCTGGGTGGCTCAGTCGGTTAAGCATATGATTTAGGCTCAGGTCATGATCTCACGGTTCATGAGTTTGAGCCCCCAGTCGGGCTCTGTGCTGTCATCGCAGAGCCCTCTTTGGATCCTCTCTCTCTCCCCCTCTCTCTGCCCCTCCCTGCTTGCGCTGTCTCAAAAATAAATAAAACAGTAAAAGAAAAGTTCCCATAAAGAACTTTGGTTATTGTAGGTGTAGAAAGACTTAAGTGAACCACAGCTTTCTATGTAGGAGGCGTGAAAGCTCACAGGAAGGGCATGCCACACGGCTCCCGACGGGCCAGCCATACCGCCCGGTGCCTTGCCAGTGTTCTCCCAGGTTTTCTGCTCTGCTTCCTGCTGGATTTGACAGTAATGTTTTAATTTCTTTTTTTTTTTAATGTTTTATTTATTTCTAGGAGAGAGAGAGAGACAGCGTGAGCAGGGGAGGGTCAGAGAGAGAGGGAGTCACAGACTGAAACAGCCTCCAGGCTCTGAGCTGGCAGTCAGCACAGAGCCCGATGCGGGGCTCGAACTCACGAACCGCGAGATCATGACCTAAGCGAAAGTCGGACGCTTAACCGACTAAGCCACCCAGGCGCCCCTACAGTAATGTTTTAAAAGTTGGCTTTATGAGATATGATTTATTTGCAATAAAATTTACTTAAGCTGCACTTTGAATTTTGGAAGATGCATGTATTTGTGCAGCCACCATCACAAACGACACAGAGAACATTTCTGTCACCCCACAGGTTCCCTATGTCCCTGTGCACTCAGCCACGTTCCTCAGCCCCCAGTGGCCACCGGTCCCCTTTCTGTCACTGTAACTTTGCTGTTTCTTTTTTTTTTTTTTTTAATTTTTTTTTAATGTTTTATTTATTTCTAGGAGAGAGAGAGAGACAGCGTGAGCAGGGGAGGGTCAGAGAGAGAGGGAGTCACAGACTGAAACAGGCTCCAGGCTCCGAGCGGGCAGTCAGCACAGAGCCCGACGCGGGGCTCGAACCCACGAGCCGCGAGATCATGACCTAAGCAAAAGTCGGACGCTTAACCGACTAAGCCACCCAGGCGCCCCTAGCTTTGCTGTTTCTTGAAACCCACATGAAAGGGATTGGGTGCTGTGAGGTCTCTTCAACCAAGCACGGTGTGCCCGGGGCCCGTGTGTGTGCCCATGAGCCCTAGGCGCTTCCCGCACAGTGTGTGCACTCACCCGCGCTTGCCTGCGGGGCCGAGGCTGCGGTGAGCCCTCCCTGTGGGCACACCCCCTGGAAGGCAGGGGGCCGTTTTTGGGGGTGGCTGTACGTGTCTCACTCCTGGCAGCAGTGTGTGAGACGTCCCTGTTCCTCCATGGCCCTGCCAGCACTCGGTATGTTGATCTTGTAAAGTTTAGTTACTGTGCTGAGTGTGTAGTGGAACCTTACTGTGGTTTTAATTTGCATCTCCCTTTTTTTAACCACTAAAGTCAGTAAGCATTATAGAGAGAGGAGGAAACGCCTCGGGTCTGTGGGGACCTGGGGATGAAGAGTGGATTCTCTGGTGTGAGCATTTGTCAGATAGTTAACGGAGGAGGCAGACAGAATGGCACAGGGGCCAGGGAAGAATACCGTCAGGGTGCGGACGCGAGGGAGTGCCATGTCCATCCCGGGTATCTTATTCTTTCCACCTCTTAGATTATAAGATACTTGATGAGTGCCAGTGTCTGTGAGAGAAAACAGTGGGAAAAGGTCACAGCTCAGAAATTGTCTGGAAGAGTCTGGTTCCTGGGATGCGGGTGCTGTGCCCACAGCCATGCCGGTTCTTGCTGGCATCTTATTTGTTAGGTGAGAGCATCGTTCTTGGTGAAATAGGGTTACGCTTGGGGCAGCTGTGCTCAGACCTCACGGTGGGCCATGCGGCCTCTCCCTACTTTATGTGAGTGTCCCGTGACCCCCCCCCCCCAGTACAGGCTGAGTGTTTGGAAACCTGTATGTCCCAGGCTATGTCTCTGTTTAGCACAAGGGTCCTGCCTTTAAGGCACAAAAGACAGATTTATGTCAGCCCGAGGCCTGCTGGGGTTGTAAGTAAAACTGGTAAGCATCTTTCTCCTATCCCTGAAGAGTGGTTATGCTGGATGAATGTTGGCCGTCGCCACTGTCGCCTCAGGGTAGGCTCTGAGAAGCACGAGTGACTGATGGTGTTTTAGGTTGATTGGTGCTAGGACATAGTGGGGACAGAGCAGGCAGGGACACAGCAGAGTGGTGTGGGGGCATGTGCGGAGCACCGCTGTGTGGGTACGCAGGGCGACTTGGCTCTGTCCCGGATGCTAGGCCGTTCTCAGGCTGCGTGCCCTCCGGCCCAGCACTTGAGGAGGAGGGAGCGTGTTTGTCCCTGCATCTGGATGCAGAGGTGACCCTCTCACTCTCCAGTCTGGGGTCTTATTGCTTAATATCTTGTTACAGAAATATCAGGTTTCTGTCATCCTCAGACCTTTTTTCACATTTCACGTTCTGAAATTGGCGTGAGTCTTAAGAGCCAGTGATAAAGGGTCCTCATGAGCCTCACGTTTTCTCAGGCACTGCTATGCCCCGGGGTGGTGTCCTGCTTCATTTCTGTAACAGCTCACTGAGGAGGGGACAGTAGACAAATCGGGATGCCCAGGGGCACAGACTGGTTCCTGACCTTCAGTCAGGATGTGTGGCCTGTTTTCCACCTCCCCTCTTCTCTGATCTTCCCAGTATATGGGGACACGGGCCACCCCCTTTCAGGAACAAGATGTGGAGTATGACAGTTTGAAATGACTGGAATAAGGACACAGTTCTAGCCTGCCCTGAAACTAACACTGTGAGGACCACCTCCGTCTGGTGTGGTCTGAGTGAAACCACACCGACTTAGAGGGACGGTCACCGTGAGGAATTCCAGAGCTCTGGTGAGGGTGACTGCAGGGCCCAAGGCGTGGCCCCTCAGCCTGAAGGAGATCCCCCAGGAGGACCGATCTGCAGGCCCCTCCTTCGAGCAAGGGGGTAACTCAGCCCCCAGAGAGAGAGAAGGCAGCTGGGTTGGCCGGCCCGGGCGTGGGCCATCGGGAACGTGCAGAGGGTGGTGACCCGCTTCGGGCAGGAGGTAGCATGGGACTGCAGAGGGAGCCGGGATGCTGGCATGGGCACCGGAGTTACATTGAGAGGACTGCAAGGTTATGGCCAAGGCGAGGCCCAGAATTCACTGTGGGGCCTCAGAGCTCCTCCTGTCCTCACCCCGAGCTGTGGGAGGGCCCCTTCTGCAGCTGTGGCCCCCCAGTGGCCCTGCACTGAGACAGCCACGAGGGAGAGGTGTGCAGAGGGCTCTGCCCTGGGCTGTTTGTGAGGTGCGCTTGGAACTGACCAGTGGCATGGGGACACTGTCCCGACAGCGAGTTCTGTCCCTGGGAGACGGGCTCGGTCTCCTGAAGAATGAAGAGGATGCCAGGCTCCGCACACGTGCGGACGGGACTCCTGGTGCCCGCGTACTGGGTCTTGCTCCTGAAGTGGCTGGGTGATGGGTGCCGGGAATGTACGGGGTGGATGCAGGCGGAGCCAGCAAGCGCACTCTTTGCCGACAGAAACAAAGCATCTGGGCTGTGGATTGAGCAGAGCGCTTTGTTTTTGAGGCCTCTCTGGAGGCTGAAGCCCAGGTTCCTTCACGTGGTGCCCCTGGCATCTCTGTGCCCGTGAGGGCTGGCGGGGCCGCTGTAGTCAACCTCTTGAGCTGGGAGGGGGCCTTGTAGCTGCTGCTGAGAAGGCTGGTGGTTGGACACTTGCCTGAGAAGGCACTGGAGTCACCATGGGCCCAGAGACGGCGGGGCAGCCGCAACCAGTGCTCCCCAGACCACATGAAGCTCCAGAGGATCCCGCCCCCCCAACCCCCCAGCCAGACTCCTGTGTGCGTCTGGGAAGTGACAGTGCTCCCCGCCCACCCGCACCGCTCCCCACAACAGGACCCAAGGTGGGGGCGATCCGTGGAAAGGAAAGGCTTCCCCACTGTTACCCTTGAGTAGGTGAGGAGCCCCTGAGAGCAGGGAGGGCTGGACTGGGTGGGTACCCAGGGGAGGCGTGTAGGCAAGATGTGAGCCCCGCTCTCGTGGGGCCGTCGTTTCTTTCCTGATCGCACTGCTCTGTGGCACAGTTGGTTCCCCTCGAGGGTGCCGCCCTCTCCCTGGAGGGGGCTCTGGCTCCAGGTGGGGTGGCCTGCCGGACTGCCCTCTGGGCTGGGACCCAGGTTCCTCTCCACTCTCTGCAGTACCTTTTGAATTCCCAAAACTTTGCCTCTGGGCACTGGCCTTTGCCTACGTCATAGCCACACCAGGGCCATAGCCACACCAGGGCCGGGAGGGGCCTGCTTACTCTTGCCTGAGTGACAGCCCTGCTGTAAGTCTCCTGGCCTCCGGGAGGGCTGTAGAAGGGACCCTGTGTCTGGGGCCCTGCAGGAGCAGAAAGCAGTACGGGTGTTTCAGGGAAGGAGCCCCAGGCGCTGCTGTGGCCAGCCCCACAGAGCTCAGTCTGATCCAGCTGTCTCTGTCTTCAGTCACTGCTATGTTTTCCTTTAGGATGTGCTCTGAGTAGCAGGGACCCGCCTCCAGGAGGTGAGAGGAGGTAGAGTGGTACCTTAGGCTTGGTTGTCAGAGGAGGCTTCTGGAAGGTGATGGAATCCATGTTGGTTCTCAAAGGATGGCTGGGTAGGTAGGAGATGGGCTGCTTGTGCTGTGCCCGTAGACACCCTCCCACCGCAGATGGGGGTGCGTCCCAGCCAGGAAGCGGCAGAGGCGGGCTCCCCAGGTGCAGGGAGCAGATGAGCAAGTGGGGGCTGGAGGTGGTGGGGGAACTAGACCTGGGCCCCCTTCATACTGTTTGCTCATTAAATTTAAAAAAAAAAAAAAAAATCATATGCCAGTTTGTTGGTGAAACTGGGAGGGAGGGTTTCTCAGAGCTTCTCAAGGTGAAGTGACCAGCTGGCTGGCTGACATGTGATTGTCACCCTAGGAAATCTAGGGGGGGGTGTCTTCTAGACCACGTTTTGGGGTCAGCCACTGCTTGCTTGCCCATGAGCACAGGTGTCCCAACCCATGAGGACCCCTGCTGTCATCGTCTTCCTCTTTCTCCGAGTCCTCACTGGCCCTCACATGTCCCACGTGGGGCCTGCACACTGTGATAGTGTCACTGGAAGACCTAGCTCAGAAAATTGACCAGTCTCTCTGGCTGTCACCCCTGCAGTCCTCTTGCGGTTGGCTCTAAGGAACACCGTACACTTGTCTGGCAAAATGAGAACTTCGATCCTTAAAATGGTGCAGGATGGTCCTTTTTAAAGTAGCAGTCTGTATTCTGCCAGTGATGTGTCTTGAACCTGCCTCATCATGATGTCTAGCGAGGCGCTCAGTCGTGCTGTGATTAGGATGAAGACACCGGTCCCTCGGGCACTCCTATGTGTGACTTCCGCAGATGGGTGATTTGTCCTAAAACTGAAGCAAAGGGGGATCATTTAGAGCATACTCATCGGCCTGTGGGAACGAACTTATTTAAAAGACTGACTTGCTGACTCCAGGGGTCCTGGTGAGGCCGCGGTGGGTCCCAGGGGGCCCCCCGGGGCCTGGCCTGCCCAGGGCTGTCCAGGGAGGGCAGAACTCTTGCTGTAGGGATTCCGGTTTCTGTTTTTGAGGGAAGCCATACTGTTGGGCTCTGCTGTGCACCACTTGGTCTGGAAGCATCATTCGCACTTGTGTGCAGCACGGTGGTGCTGTGTCCAGTGGAAGGTGGACCCGCACCCTGTTGTCCGGCTCTTGCTGATGACTTCTCTACTCTCCCTGCCTCACCCACCTTTTCTGTAGGTGACAAGGCTCTTGATGGTTATAGTAAAAAAAAGTACGTCTGCAAGTTGCTCTTCATCTTTCTCCTGGGTCATGACATTGACTTTGGGCACATGGAGGCCGTGAACCTGCTGAGCTCCAACAGATACACAGAGAAGCAGATCGTGAGTGTCACCGAGGGGTTGGAGGGCTGGGGGCGGGGCTGGCATCGAGGACACTTGAGGTGGTCCCAGGGCCTCCCTCCCCTCTAGGAAGCAGTCCTGCCGGTGGAAGGGGCTTTTTTCCTGGGCAGGGTTCTTCTGATAAGGTGGCCATTTCTTGCCTTGCTCTTTCTTTACACCTTCCTTGCAGTGGAGATTTCCTGTGGGTCTAGAAGGATGCTGCCAGGAGCCAGGTTGGGGTGTCTAGGGCAGGCCTGTTTCCTGCCCCAGAGCATCTGGCTAATACACTGGCACAGACACCCCTCCACCCCCCCGGCGGCCCCTTGTACAACTTTCCCTTTCTGTCAAGGCCGCCACACCCACATAGCTGAAGAGCCGGAGCTGCACATGGGTGTGCCCTTGCCCCGCTCCCAGCTCCTGGTGCCCTCCTAGACGGTGCTGGCACCCGGGCACCTGAAGCCCCTTCGGGCCTTGTAACTTTAGCTCTGTCGTCTCACAGAGTAGCAGTATTTTTATGTTTTCCCCAGTGGTGCAAAGTTGTCTGTCCAAAAGTATAACTTATAGAAAGTAAAAAAAACAAAAACAAAACCTAAATTTCCCCCAGGAATTTCAGAAAGTATTGGTATTTACCCAATAAGAATTCGGGTGTCTTCCATGGACCATCCAGTCTGCTGGGAGGCCCCTGGGGACATAGTGACCAAAAGCAGATGTGGGCCCTGCTCTTTTTAGTCAGGAGATGGCACCCTACAGCCCGTACACAGAGAATTGTAGCTGGGCCAGTGCCCGGGGAAGGAGTTGTGGAGAGCCCTCTGGGGCCCTGGGAGGGAGTGGCCAGTAGGGCAGGTCCCCCGGGGTGGGCGTCCTGAGCCGGGACAGACGGACGAGGACTTAACTGGGGGATAAGGGCGGACAGAGCCAGTGGCGCCTATCCGGGGCCACGTGCACCGGAGCTGGAGGGGCAGTGGTGGCTGGAGTGGACACGGGGAGGTGGGCTTGTGGGTCAGGCCTTTCTCCCAAGACCAGCAGGCAGCTGTGTGGAGTTTCACCTCCAAGGTCAGTGATGAGATGGGTCTTGAGAAGATCACTGTGTCTCCTGCACAGGGAGGGTATGGACAGCAGGGGTGACACGGGGCTGGAGTTGGGCCAGTGGTGAGAGGACGCTGAGGGCGCAGAGGCAAATTGAGAGAGAGGGGAAGGCCGTAGTGAGCAGGCTTTCGAGAACTCATCGTAGTTCTTCAGGGCCTCTGCTCAGGGTCCTTTCCACCCTGTTCAGGACAGTGTTGAGTCCAGATTGCTCACACGTGGTACCACGGATAGGTGAGTGGGTTGGGAGGTGGGGCGGGGACCGAGGTGTCTGGTTCCCATGGGAACATCTGGCTGCGTGCCTCTTAGGTGCGTCCTGCAGGACTGTCCTGTGGCACAGCCGGGAGTGAGACTTTGCTCCTCTAACGGAACTGGTGTTTCCCTCAGAGTGCAGAGCAACCCTCCACGGCACGACTCCTCTGCAGGACACGGGGCAGCGGAGGCGCGGGAGGCCGGCTGCAGGCTGGACGCGTGTGCCGTGCTGTCCCGCGTTGACCCAGGTTGTTGTGAGCTCTCTGTCCTCTTGTGTCTCTGGAACCCAGGGCTACCTCTTCATCTCTGTGCTGGTGAACTCCAACAGCGAGCTGATCCGGCTCATCAACAACGCCATCAAGAACGACCTGGCCAGTCGGAACCCTACCTTCATGGGCCTGGCCCTGCACTGCATCGCCAACGTGGGCAGTCGAGAGATGGCTGAGGCGTTTGCTGGGGAGATTCCGAAAATCCTTGTAGCTGGGTATGTGCCCCGTGCCTTGTCGCAAATGCGTACGTCTCTCACATTAAGTAAATCCAACATGCGGTTACTTAAAGGATTTATAGGATGAGTTCATCTCTGCATCTTAGGCAGCGGGAGAACCATACGTGTAGGTGCCTGGCCAGGGTCCGTCACCCCTTTCCTGCCCCAGTACCGCTGGGGTTTGAGGAAGATGAAAGAGGAACCCTGCCAGCCGCAACCAACCGTGAGGGGCCCGGCATCCCGCGGGGCTGCAGAAGGAGCGTGGTTTTCCTGGGTGCAGCGTAGTGCCCTTTCTTGCCCTTTCTCCAGAGTCGTACTGAGGAGAAGCTCAAGCACCCAGATCCCAAGAGTTCTTAGAAACCTCTCCCTGGCCCCTTTGATTTGGAGAGAGGCCACATGGGGCAGAACAGGCAGCTCTGGAAGAGAGGCACAGAGCATGACAGAGGCAGGGCCCTATGTTCGTGTTGCCGGGCTCTGCTGGGCTGGGGAACTGACCCAGGGCCCACACCCTGGGGACACGACTGGCTTAACAAGGGCCCTGGGCCTGGGCACTTCGTCGGGACCAAGCTCTTCCAGGATGACTGACAGTGCAGACAGAGGCCATGGCACTCTGGATGCCTGGATGCAGCTCCAAATCCTGCCCCGAGGGTCAACTGTGCCTCGGGGGCGGGCCCTGGGCCGGACCAGTGACCAGAAAGTCTGTGGCTGCACAAGCCCTGGGGGCATGTCTGTGGGAGGCGTGTGCTGCCAGAGGGAGACAGAGAGACCAGGCTGGAAGGGAGGCCCATGGAGGGGGCTGGGGAGGCTCACAGACACACCAGTAGCAGGTTGTGCACTAGAAGGACTGCCGAGCTGAGATGACACGCTAGGGTGTGGGTTCAGGGCCACACAGCACCTTCTTTTCCTCACTCATTAGGGCTGTCCCAGGTTGGGCAAGGCCTTCCCTGAACCCCTTTCCATGTTCCTGGCGCACACAGGGAACACGGCTGTGCACTGCCTGCCTCCACCCTTGGAAGGCAGACTCCCCAGGGGCTGAGGTTTCTGCCCGCTATCGCCATTGCTTTATTTCCAGTATTTTGAACAATACCTGGTATGTAGTAAGTGCTTGATAAATACCTGTTGGGTGAGTGAGACGTAAAGCAGAGATCATCTCTGAAGAGTATTCAGATGATAATTGAGAAACGTTTTTCTGAAATAAAGGATGAGGCGCACCTGCGGGTTGAAGGGCACAGAGGGTGCACAGTGGGCCCCGGTGTGGATGGGAAAGGGGGCAGTCGTGCTGCAGGAAGACAGTTGAGCCGTGTCTGCGAGTTTCACAGCCTGGGGGACCTGGTGTCGTCATGCCCACCCAGCTGGATTATCTGTCAGAGACAGACACTCGACACCGAAAGGCTTAGGTCGCGTGGGGTGCACAAGCCCTATTTGAAAACCATTCCCAGATTTTGAATATGCAGCTAACCCACGGACAGCTCAAGGTGAAGTGCTCAGGCCAGAGATGGCCAGAGATGGGCCGAGGCGCTGCGGGGGGGGCGGATGCAGAGGAGAGTGTCAGCAGTCAAATAACTGCACCAGACTTGGCACACTGGGGGCAGGACGGCGGGTGTCTCTCATGCGGGGGCTTAGTAGGCATTCATGAAGAGAGGCTGCCGTTGGCCCGCGACAGAACTGAGACAGACAGAGTCGGCAGCGGCCTCCCTGCCTTGCCAGGGGTGTTGGATGTCGTACTTCCCTCTCCTTGAACGTTCTTGTGGCGCGGGTCCCGGGGGCGGGAAGGCCCTGCCGCCCAGCCATGGGGGCGCAGTAGTCTCTTGGGGCGGCTGTGCGTGAGGCCTGCAGGGCGTGCTGCCTGCTCCTCGTGAGGACTGTGTGGGGCCAGGGGGCCAGGGACGGACTGCTCCCCGGGGCGCTAGAATCCTCCAGGAGTTTTATAAAGGTGGGTTCTCTTGGAGGTAGAATGGGGAGGGGTTTGAGGGTCTCATTTTGGGCTGGACTCATTTAGGAATGAGAAAGCCGCAGGGAGGTGAACGGTAAAGATGGTCCCCAAGGCCCCTCTGCCCTCCATGTGGCACAGGAGCCCCCACTACCTCCACACTAGTGCTCCGCCCGTGCTCTTTTCCAGATGGCCTCCCCTGGCTCGTCCCTCGGCGGGCCTGTCGGTCTCCCGGCAGCTCAGCGGAGTTTGGCTGGGGTTCGGTGGGGAGGAGGGGTAACAGCATTGGGCGCACCCTCTGCCCTCGGCCAGCGCTAGAACCGGGGCAAGAAAGCCTCCCAACGCCCTGTCCTGGGCCGTCTGCCTTCGAGCGACACCACTGCTTATCTTTCAGAGACACCATGGACAGCGTGAAGCAGAGCGCCGCCCTGTGCTTGCTGCGCTTGTACCGAACGTCTCCGGACCTCGTCCCCATGGGTGACTGGACATCCCGGGTGGTGCACCTCCTCAACGACCAGCACTTGGTAAATGCCTTTGGACTAGGGTCCTACTTGCCCCACCAAGTGACCGTCTCTGGAATAGCCACTAAGAAAGCAGCAGCTGAGTGCTTCCTGAGGGGACACTCCTGCAGCTTGGTCCACTGAGTCTGCGAGCTTCGTGCGCCCCTGTGGCTCGGGGGAGGGGCCCCTCCTTCCCGGGGGTGGGATTGTGCAGACACGGCCTCCAGCCCACCCCAGAGCCAGCTCTCCGCAAGGCTTCCCGGGTGCTGGGGACCGCACAGACCAGTAAGACTGAGATCAGTGGCTTCTGGAAACACCTTGTCCAGGGAGGGCAGTCTGTGTGGCATATCTGTCTGTTGGGAGATGATGAAGGTGTCCTGTGACCCCAACCGGAGCTCCCGCCTGTGGTCTTGCTAATCTGCAAGAGGGTTCCACAGGCCACGCCTGACTGTCCTCCCTGTGTCACAGATGGGATGGTTCGGTGGTTGTGGTTTGACATGGGTCACAGGTCCTGTCCCCACCAGAGGGGCATACAGGGTCATGACACTGGGAGATGGGATCGAGTTGGAGCAGATGTCGGGCACAGTGGCTTTGTGCTGTGTGAATTGTGTTGTATCAGTGAGAGAATTGAAATGTAACAGTTTTCCTGCCCAGTAGATGGGTGTGAGTATGCAGGGTGCTCATTACATTTTTCCGAGAAAGTAATCTACCTCAAACATTAAATAAAAACTAAATGATCGCTGCCTGCAGGTCAGGGGAGAGAGCTGGTAGCTGTGCTTGTCTGCTTGCTGTGCCACGGCCACCCCGGGGGCTGTTCCCGCCTTGTCGTTACCCCTGTTTACTGGCTGTTTGTGTCCAAGCAGAGTAGCCCTGCCTCCGCGGCCAAGTCCTAGGAAGAGGGGCAGGGGCCTGGGTGGGAGAGGCGTCAGGGTCAGGGGTGCACTCTGGGTCACGCTCAGGCAGGGGGCAGGGTCAGGGTCAGGGGTGCACACTGGGTCATGCTCAGGCGGGGGGGGTGCTGGGTCAGGGTCAGGTGTGCACGCTGGGTCACGCTCGGGCGGAGGGGCTGGGTCAGGGTCAGGTGTGCATGCTGGGTCACACTTGGTTTGTTCAGGTTCACACTCTGCTGGTGGAGTCGGGAAGCCATGCTGGTGGCTGTGGGGCTTAAGGCCACGAGTCACCCACCAGGCGAACCCTGTGAGGCAGTGGAGTTTTTTTCAGTTTCTCACATGAGGAAACCGAGGCTCAGAGAGATGAAACGGCTTCACATAGATCTGAATTTGAGCCAGGAGGTAACGAAGGGTCAGAGCTGGCACAGCTTGGGGGGCCCGAGCCACATGGCCAGCAGATGTGAAGGCCCTTGGCCAGCAGACACCCACACCCAGCACTTCTCAGAGCGTTGGGGAGCACGACTCTGCTTCACCAGGCGTGCCGCCTGGTGCATTCTTGTCTGCAGGCCGCCAGAACCCAGCTCGAAAGGGGCGAGGTAGAGGGGAAGGCCCAGCTCGTCACCCCGCTTCCTTTCATCCCTGCTGTTCTCGGCCCACGTTCACTGTTCTCGTGGTGCCTGTCCTCCACATGGGCTTGGCGTCTGTGTCATGCACCTCCTGGCTCTGCCAGTGAGAGAGGCCTGAGACTTGGTTTCTTTGGTCTCAAGGTCAAGAATGCCCAGAGGAGTGTCAGCCGCCCATACAGAGCCAGCCCCCGTGGGTCGGTGTTCTGAGAGCAGTGGAAGAGTTTGGGGGGGTGTGGGGGGCAGGTGGTGAGCTGTGGCCCAAGTGGCAGCACTGAGGTCCATTGGGGCCTCCCCTGCTCTTCTCACAGGGGCATAGAGGCCGTGAGACACTGCTTTAGGAGTCTCGTCGGAATGTGCAGACCTGTTCTGTCCTCCTGATGGGCCAGGCCGAGCCCCAGACGCTTAGGAGGCGTGGGGACCAGCTCTGCCTGCCAGAAGCTACATGCTCACAAGTACTCATCCTTCAGAGCTGGCTTGTGAGGTGAATCTTTTGGTACTTATTTTGCCCACTGAGAAATGGGCATTGAGGCCAGTTAGGTCTGTTTCTCTGGTGACGCCTTCACGCTGGCATCAGAAGGCTGAAGGAAGCGCTCAGCTCTGGCTCTCTGATGTGGTGTCCGTGGCCGCCAGCTCTCATCCTCGCGGCTTTGCAGCTGAGCAGACTGCTGGCTTGTCCCACCTGCTGAGGAGCGCGGTGGAAGACGGCCAGCGGGGTCCGGCCAGGGGCCAGAGCTTTCCTGGGCTCTGTCTGCATCCTCATGGTCGGTGTCGTTCCTTTGTTCTGTGTTCTTATATTTGTGAGAGAGCATCTTTACTTAACCAGCATCTTCCTTCAAGACGCGTGGGTTGCTGGGAGCCGCTGCTAGCGGAGCTGGGACAGGGACAGCTGTCTGCATGGAAGGTTCCCGCGCATTGAGGCTGGGTGCTGTGTGGGGGCTGTGTAGGCAAGGGGGCTCGCCTGGGTGCTTTGGGGGGCAATGTGGTGGGATTCAGCCTGGACCGCTTCCAGAGAAGGGAAAGAGTAGGCTGTGTCAGTGGTTGTTCTCCTCGTGGGTCTAAATAGTGTCTCCCTCCCCAGTCCACACAGTGTGATTTTTTTCCTTTTTTAAAAAGATTTTATTTTACACCCAATGTGGGGCTCGAACTCTCAACTCGAAGATCAAGAGTCACACGCTCCACTGGCAAAGCCAGCCAGGCTCCCCCATTCAGAGTGATTTAAGTCAGGGGCAGCAGTGAGTGCAGCTGACCACAGGGCTGGACAGGAGGCCAGACCCAGAGGAGGGCCGGAGGGCAGGTCGGCACGGGGCTGGAGCGCGCCACGTCCTCTGGCCTCCGCTGTGGTAGGGGTCTGGGCCACACGTCCAGGCTTGCCAGGAGAAGCTCCAACAAGAACGTGGCAGATTTGTGCGCTCCGGATTTTGAGAGATCTGTGGGCCAAAGTAGTTGTGAATCTGGCCCACAGACTGCAGGTGGTTGCTCTCCGTTCAAAGTTTTATTCGGAAAATGACTTTACAACGAGAAGTCAGGCACTTTGGCTGCAGTCACAGTTTGTATCTGTCATGTCTCTTCCAGGGCGTGGTGACTGCGGCCACCAGCCTCATTACCACCTTGGCCCAGAAGAACCCTGAGGAGTTCAAGACCTCTGTTTCTCTGGCTGTGTCCCGGTTAAGCAGGGTGAGTCTGTCGATGGGGAGCGGATCTCATGGTGCCGTTTGGTCTTAGTTATTTTATTTAATCAATACATTGGTTTGCTGTTTAGAATACAAGATACTTGGCTCAGTTCGCAAATTCAGGACTGAGAACTCCTCTTGGTTAGGAATTCTTTGGGTTTTCTTTCAGCCTCTTTGTCAGTCGAGAAGTGTCCTGTCTGTACAGGAAGGTGTGCAGAGAGAAGCAGCCCGCTGACACTCGTGCAGCCCGAGCACCACTCAGCCACCGCGCAGGGTGCGGGCGGGGACACTGGCCGGGGTCTCCCGTTGCGGGAGCCCTGCCCTCACTCCTGTGGCCTCACTCCTTGCTTTCCTCTCCTCTGCTGCCTTGAGCGGGTGTCCTTAGCTCTGTCATCTAGATGTGACTGCGCTCTGACTCTTCACACAAATGGATCCCGCGTATGGGGTGCAGTCTTTCGTGTCTGTCCCGTCATGCTCCGCATTGTGGAATGGCCGCATTTGTCCTGTGTGCTGTTCCTTCAGTTTTTTAAAAAAAAGTTTTTTGGGGGGCGCCTAGCTGGCTCAGTCGGTTGAGTGTCCGACTTCAGCTCAGGTCATGATCTCACAGTTTGTGGGTTCATGCCCTGCATCGGGCTCTGTGCTGAACGCTTGCCAGAGCCTGAGGGCTGCTTCGGATTCTGTGTGTCCTTCTCTTTCCGCCCCTCCCCAGCTCACGCTCTGTCTCTGTCTCTCAAAAATAAATAAATGCAAAAAAAAATTTAAAAAAAATTTTTTTTTAATGTTTTATTTACTTCTGAGAGAGACAGCATGAACAGGGGAGGGTCAGGGAGAGACACACACAGAATCTGAAGCAGGCTCCAGGGTCTGAGCTAGCTGTCAGCACAGAGCCTGACGCGGGACTCGAACCCACGAACCGTGAGATCATGACCTGAGCTGAAGTCGGACGCTTAACCGACTGGGCCACCCAGGCGCCCCTGTTCCTTCAGTTTTGATGCTGTAGAATTTGAATGAAGACACAACATATGTGCCCAGCACTGAGGTGGGTGTGAATCACCTGCTGGGAACAGCTTGGTGTGCATGTGCGTGTGCGAGAGAGAATTGCTAGTGGGTGTGCCCCTGAAAGAGGCAGCGCTTCATCCCAAGGGGACAGTGCCAGGGTGCTCCACCAACAGTGTGCAATGCCCGCTGCTCTGCATCTTGGCTTTTTAAATGTGAGCCGTGCCGGCACGTGGCGGTGCCTTGTGATCTAAATGTACGTTTTTTTCTGTACCAGTGAGGCAGGGCAGCTTTACACGTTTATTGCTTTCTTGAAGATCTTATTTTGTGAAGTGCCTGTTAGGAAGTCTTTTGCCCCTTTTTCTACAGGGTTAGCGCTTTTTTTTTAAATTATTTTATAGAAGTTGTTCTTTACATACTTTTGGTATGAGCGCTTTCTTGGTTAGATTAAGATGAACTAAACAAAATTGCCCACGTGTAACTATTATTGGTCTTTGAAAATGGTATCTTTGTATATGCTTCAGTCTGCTCTGTGTTTAAAAATCTTGTCCTACTTTGTAACTTGCCGTTTCACTCTCTTGGTGAAGTCTTCTCTGACCAGAAATTCCCCATTTTAATGCACTAATCCTTTCCTTTATGGTCAGTGCTTTTTAGACCCTATGTATGAAGTCTTTCCTTGATCTGGGGTTTCACATTTAGACCGACCACCTGCTCTGGGACAGGTGTTTGTATCTATGCAGTGCTAAACGGCCTCCCTGCCCGCACCGCCAGCGGTGCTACCTTGGCCGTAAAGCACCAGGCTCTTCGCCTCTCTCCCTGGGCATCTCTGTTCGTCTTATACTGTCTGCTACTGGGACTTGAGGGCAAGTCTCGATGTCTGCTGGAGCACCTATCTTTTCCCCCCAAGAATCCTTTTGGGACTGCCTTTAATCTGTAGGTCGGTTTTGAGAGAATTCAGATCTTTACAGTATTGGGTCTTTGAATCCATGACCATGGCATACCTCCCCATTTATTTGGATAATCTTTAATTTTTCTCAGTGATGTTTTATAACTTTGTGAGTAGAGGTTCTTTTATCTTTTGTCAGATATAACTTTATACAGTTTATTTTTAAAATTCTATCATCAAGGATATCTTAAAATGTTACTTGTAAACTAATATGGATTGGTTTGTGCCAGTGACTTTGGTACCTTGATTATCATTAATTAACTGGTGAAGCTATCTGAGATTGGGGTTTCTTTGTCAACAGTTTTTTTTTTTTAATTTTTAAAAAAAGGTTTTATTTATTTTTGAGATAGAGACAGAATGTGAGCAGGGAAGGGGTAGAGAGAGAGGGAGACACAGAATCTGAAACAGGCTCCAGGCTCTGAGCTGTCAGCACAGAGCCCGACGTGAGCTTGAACTCATGGACGGCGAGATAATGGCCTGAACTGAAGTCGGACACTCAACTGATTGAGCCACTCAGGCATCTCTGTCGACGGTTTCTTATTAAGGATTCAACAAGTTAAACTTATTAACTTGTTTAATAAATTATGAGTCTTGTATTTTTTTATACTTTTTTTCATTTTGGTTACGTTGCACTTTCCTGACATTTGCTAATATGTCTAAATATTCAGATGTATTGACAGAAAGCTACTCTGCACAGGGGTCTGTAGTGCTGCCTCCTCCCCAGTGTTGACGCAGGTATTGGCGCATTCTCACTTTCCTGATTAGTCTCACCAAGTGTAATGACTTCTTCTGACCTTGTTGCCCTCTCTATTTTGTTTTTTTTATCCCTGGCTAGTTTCTCTTCATGTTTTTATTTTCTCTACTTTTTGAGTTTATTTGTTAGTCTCTTTGTAAATCTTTGAGGTAAATTATTCATTACTTTCTCTTTTATATTTGCTTCAAATGGGTATGTTAAAGTTGTAAGGTTTTGAGTGTGGCATTAGCCGCACGAGGCTGCCTGTGCTGGCTCCCCCTGTGCCGAGGAGCACACTGCTACTGCCTGTCTCCCTCCTCTGCCTGCCTGTCTGCCTTCTGTCGCTCTGCTTGTTCTGCCCGTGCCTTGAACAGCGTGGAGCTCACCTGCCTGCAGGAGAGGCCATGTCTTGGGTCCGGGCTGCTGTCTTGCAGCTGAGGGCAGGAATCAGGTGAGCCTTCCTGAACGTGTTTACCTAGGACCTAAAGTGTCACACCTGAGAGCTTTGTAGGGCGTTGCTCCTCTGGCCTCCCTGGCAGACACAGGAGGTGGGGAAGGCCCTGGGCTGTGTGGCACTGAAGATGAAAGGTCTTAGGGGCGGTCGCATGTTCGGAAGGTGGAGGGGTTGTCTGCCCTGCCAAGGACGGTGGCAGACAAGGAGATGGAACTGCGAATGGAGGAAGCTTGCTGTCCGGCCTTGGCGAGCCCTTGGCAGGGGTCTGCGCTGGACGGCTTCTCCCTTCTGAGGGGACTGAAGTTCTCCCTTTTGTGTTTTGTTCACTTGCTGGTTATGAAGGAAAGATTGGGATCCCGATCTGTGGAATTTTGTGGCGTTTTTGGGTCAGTGGTATTGGCCACTTTGTGCCCGCAGAGCGGGACGGCTGATGTACAGCAAGGGTGTGGGGGGCTGCTCCCCACGGTGCCAGCGGGCACTGCCCTCCATGGGAGCCTGGCACGGCCGTGCTCCTTTACTTCTAAAATAGAAGACAACTAAATATCCTCAGCTCTTCGAGCAGAATTGGTTCTTAGTGTGTGAACTGAGGACCACACTGAGGGCCTCTCTCAGTGACTGATGCCTGCCCGCACCCTTTGTTTGCAGATTGTGACGTCTGCGTCAACAGACCTTCAGGATTATACCTACTATTTTGTCCCGGCTCCCTGGCTGTCCGTAAAGCTCCTGAGGCTGCTACAGTGCTATCCACCCCCAGGTAACAGCTGCCAGCCCAGGCTTGTCTGGGAGGGGTTTGCGTCAGCATCGCAGCCGTACGCCTTGTGCTGTTATCTTCACAAGCCCTTTGCTGGCGCTGGTTCTTGTTCCGTGGGTCTTTGTGATGCTGCCACACATCTTGGCTTCCCCAGAGCAGCTGGTAGAGACGTCACAATTTTCTTGGGATTTGGGGTTATCTCTGCTATTTAGATACTGTGGTATCAGATCTGTGCAGGTTTTTGAAACAACATTTTTCAGTAAAACTCACAAACTTTGTATCTTAAGTTGTTAATAATCTGTATAATCTTAATACATACATTAGAGGTATTTTTCTGTCCATGTTTTATTGCAATATGTTACATTCGACTAGTATGGTAAGTATCTAGAAATGGAACTTTTTTTTTAAAGTTTGTTTTTATTTATTTTTGAGATAGAGACTGTGAGTGGGCACATGTGTGGCTGCAAGCGGAGGAGGGGCAGAGAGACGGGGGACAGATGATTTGAAGCAGGCTCTGCACACAGCACAGAGTCCGATATGGGGCTTGAACTCACGAACTGAGATCATGACCCGAGCCAAAGGCAGACGCTTAACTGACCCAGCCACCCAGGCGCCCTTAGAAATGGAACTTCTTTGTTGAAGAATATAGATACTTCCAAGTTGCACTTTGCAATGATTGCTTGTTGTAACCTTCACATTTTACTCCAATTGGTTTTTGTATAAGATATTTGTCTTAGATTCCAGTAATTTTCTCTTACTAAGTTTTTCCACACTGAAGTATGAACTGCACACCTACAGCCGAGCATTCATGTGTGTGTGGGGGGGGGGTTTCCCTTGAGCTGGAGCAGGGCCCGGCCTCCCCGACAGCCTCTCCTTCCTGCTGCCTCCTTTGCTGTCTGGCCCTGCCCAGTCTGGCAGCTGCCCTACTTCTTCATCCTGAGATCTGGGGTGCCTCCACTCACTCATGGGTGTGTTTCCCCCATGACTTTCCTTTCAGGCCTTCAGCAGCCCCTCTGCTTGAGCCCTGGGGCAGGGGGTGGGGGGCAGCTTCTCAGGGCCCTGATGGCGTCTCTCCTGCGTGCACAGTGTTCCACTCTTCCCTTGAATGGCTGGGTTTGCTACACCCCGGGTATGCTGGGGGCCTTGGTGGGCGTGCTCTACAGGTGGTTTCTGATATTTGATATTTTTGTTGATTTTTCTTTTTTTTTTTTTCTGGTTTCATTAGAATTTTTAACATTTCTTTCTCTTTTTATTGATCTTGGTAACGTTTTCTTTGTTTCTATTGGAAATAGAAAGTGGAGAAAAAGTCTTTTGTCCCCTTTCTTCCAAACTTTTGTAATATATTTTGTCTGTCTCTGAGATTTTTTCTTCTCTTGATTGGTATAATCTGTAATTCAGTGAAAGCATTATGCATCTTTTTAGCATTATTTGCATTAAAATGCACATGCAGTTATGTCCTTGGAAAGAGNGGCCCGACAGCGCTCTGTCTCGCCCAGAAGACCCTGCAGTGCGAGGCCGCCTGACTGAGTGCCTGGAGACGATTCTGAACAAAGCCCAGGAACCACCAAAGTCAAAAAAAGTGCAGCATTCCAATGCCAAGAATGCCGTGCTCTTCGAGGCCATCAGCCTGATCATCCACCATGACAGGTGTGTCAGCAGGGGGCGGTGCCCTCCTTCCCTTGGCCTCTTCCCCAAGGTGTCCTGGGTGACGGTCGAGTGCTTACCTACCCCCCAGCACGGACAGGTTGCCTCTGCCCTCCTCAGACGGGTGGTGATCCCTCTAGGGCCCCTTTTCTTCTCTCTCTTCTGGTGTTTCATGCTCTTTCTGGCCTCAGAGCTCACATACCTTTTGCTGCGATTTCCTTTCCCTGAGAGAGAGCCTCTCCTGTTTCCCCTGAGCACCTGCTTCTGCCGGGCTTCTCCCGTGACCACACAGGAAGGATAGGGGTCCCTGGTAGTTTTCGTGCGGCATGAAGCAGCAGTCAGCGTTGGTTTGAGGCCTTTATGGGGATGTGGTGAGATGGCCGTGTGTGTCAGTGAGACAGAGATTGGCGACGGCAGATGGTTTGCTTCCTTGTGTTTTCTTCTCAGCTCCTGTAGTCTGACTTCCTGCCCGTGGCTTTGAGTACGGTGCCTTGTTTTAGCATCCCCGTTAGCACGACAGTGTGGCTCACGTGCAGGGCCGTGGGAGATGCCGCCAGGGTCCCCGCTGCTGCACGCCACCCAAGGTCGTGGGGGCACAGCAGGCATGGCCCACCTGCTCCCGACCATCTCCCACCTCCGTGCTTTTGGACAAATGTAGTTTCTTGTGACAGAAACTCAGTCTGAGAGTCCTACTTCAGCAGGGCTGGGAACTGCTAAAAACAAAACTTGAGAGGTTAGAGGAAGCCTTTTGGTCTTTATTAAATGTATTTGAAGAGCAACAGCCACCGCCCCTCTTCTCCCTCCCCCCCGTGCAGCGAGCCCAACCTGCTGGTGCGGGCCTGCAACCAGCTGGGCCAGTTCCTGCAGCATCGGGAGACCAACCTCCGCTACCTGGCCCTGGAGAGCATGTGCACGCTGGCCAGCTCCGAGTTCTCCCACGAGGCAGTCAAGACGCACATCGACACGGTCATCAACGCGCTGAAGGCGAGTGCGCTGTGCTCGGGGCTGTGGCTGCCACGTTCCCAGGGACTCCGTTCTCGGTCTGGGAGGCGAGCTGAGAGCGTGGTATTGAGCGCCACGTCTCGCACGTAGCCGAGTCATAATAGGTGTTTGAATGAGTACAAACAGTTCTTTTTGGGAGAGAGAGAAAATACTTTGTCCTTGTCTCTGAGAAAACTCATCCTTTGCAAAAGAAAATCCACTTTTTGTAAGGAATGAAAATTCCAGAGTTGGAAGAGCCAAGTTGAGGTTACTTGCTCCTGTTACCTTGTTACCTGCCTTTATGAGCCTCCCGGACAGGTAGTGTAGGCTCACTCCGCAGGCTCGGACGCAACAGTGCCCTCCCCCACCCCCGTTACTCATCACTGCCTTAGGTGCGCTGGAGAATGGACGGTGGGCGGGGAGGCTACAAAGCCCGTTGTTTTGTCCCAGGCCTGACCCTGTTCCTTTGTTAACATTTTTCTTAATTTTTTTTTTTTTTTTAGTGTTTTTATTTATTTCTAGGAGAGAGAGAGAGAGAGAGAGAGAGAGAGACAGACAGCGTGAGCAGGGGAGGGTCAGAGAGAGAGGGAGTCACAGACTGAAACGGGCTCCAGGCTCTGAGCTGGCAGTCAGCACAGAGCCCGACGCGGGGCTCGAACCCACGAACCGCGAGATCATGACCTAAGCGAAAGTCGGACGCTCAACCGACTAAGCCACCCAGGCGCCCCGGTTGTTAACATTTTTGGTGTGTGTTTTGAACAAGAGGCAACACGAGGGCTTAGCTTGTCAGTGTTCTGGATCCTCCTGGCCCTGGTTTTGGTGTTTGTTATCACTGCTGGGACTCAGAAAGACTTGCCCTTGCTTGGCGCTTCCCGGCTGTCCTGTGCCCAGGAGCAGCTGGGGTCTTATTCTGTAGCAGAGGCTGATGAGCAGGTGGCGGGTTGCGGGGGGGGTGTCACTGGATCTGGACGGGGAGTTGGGTCAGCGCGCAGTTAGTGTTGGGACGGAGTTGGGTGCCTGAGCCGCTGTGGCCTGGGTTCTGCTTGTGAGGCTTTTCACTCTGCCTCGTGCCCCCAGACGGAGAGGGATGTGAGTGTGCGGCAGCGGGCCGTGGACCTCCTCTATGCCATGTGTGACCGCAGCAACGCCCAGCAGATTGTGGCCGAGATGCTGAGCTACTTGGAGACGGCCGACTATTCGATCCGGGAAGAGATTGTGAGTCTGAAGGCTGCCACATTGCCACCACAAGCCTTCCTTTCCTTGGAGTTTGTGATTCTCCCTGGTGCTTTATTGGGAACCTGCTAGGTCTTGGGTGCAAGATCCCTCTGCCTTAGCTTCCAAGTTTTGTGGGCAAAATTCTGTAAGTTTGACCCTTACATTACTGCTTATGTGCTCGGGATGTGCTCCTCCGTCTCTGACATGTTGAGCTCAGCCACCATCTAGTACCTGGCAGGGGTGGTTTCCGTTATTATGTGATCAGCAAAGCAGGTGGGCACACCAAACAGATTGTCAGAGTTCCGCAAATACCTACTTCATGAAGGACTGATCGCAATACAGAAGTGGGGGCATGAGGCTCCAGGTAGCCCGTGGCCGGCAGAGAGGGGCCCTGAGCGTGTGTGTGATTCTAGAGGGCTCAGTGTGCCTGTGTGGAGAGGTCAGCTGCTAAGGGTCGCGGGCCTGTAGCCTCTCCGTCCTATGAAAAGTGTGTCCTATTTGTCTTTCTAGGGAGTGAAGTGCAGCAGAGGCCTCCTTGGGAACTCTGGGGGGCCAGTGCCCGGCATCAGAGCTCTCACTATGAGTGACCCTCAGGCTTGCTCGCAGGCTGATGTTTGGGTTGGAAATGAAAGGCTGGGAGCTTCTGAGTGTATGTGGCTCTGCACACAGCTGGGACACTCAGGCTTATAGGGGATTGTTCATTGAATGGCTGGGCCCCCTCTGGCCAGACTGGGGCAGGTGCTGGCTCTTCAATGTGAGCGGCATGGCTTCATTCCCGTGTGGCCGTGCTTCAGGGAGGAGCGGGGCTGCCCTGGAGAAGAAAGAAGGTCAAGGAAGGCTTCTCAGAGGAGGCACCCCTGGAGTCGAACTGCTGACCAGCCAGGAGAGAGGACACAGGCACTTCGGGGGAGACAGGAGGGGCAGGAGTGGAAGATCTAAGAATAGACATGTAGGGAGGGGGGAGTCCATTGTGGGGAGGGGGGGGGTCACGTTTAGAGTGTGGCCAGGCAGCAGGGCCTGGGCTCGATGCTTGTGTGGTAGGGCTGGTCCTGGGGACTGTGGTTACCACATCTGGGGTGTGGTTACCATCGCAATTCTGCGTGTTGTGAGCTGGCACAGAAGGGACGTGTTCTGTGTAATTAGGTAGGTTTTGTGTTGTTTTAAGTCTGTTTTTGAGAGAGTGACAGAGAGAGGGTGAGCAAGCAGGGGAAGGGACAGAGGGGAAGGAATCTCGAGCAGGCTCCGGTATCAGTGCAGAACCTGCTGGGGGACTCAGTCTTATAAACTTGTGAGACCATGAACAGAGCTGAACTCAAAGAGTTGGACGCTGAGCCCCCCCAGGCGCCCCGGGTAGGTTTTTGAGGTTTTGAATGTTAACCAGTTCCATGTTGGGTCTTACTCCCTTTGAAATGGTGAATGACATTCCTCAGTTAGCTTCAGTCATACAAGGAATAAGACCTTCTGAGTTCTTGGGTAAATGCTCTGTCTGGCCATCTGTCCGGCTTGGTGTGTCATATCGCGTGCCCATGGTTGTGTTAGCTGCTGGGCGCCCATACCTGGATCCGCCGCTTGCCCTGCCCGTAGGGGTCCTTTCTGTCCACAGGGAGGCCAGGTCATAGGCAAGATGGTGGACCTGCTTGTAGTGTGGGTGAGGATTGGTAGAGGCAGGGCTCTAGACCCTGGGGGGGGCTTTGGGAGTCATTGTCATGGGGTTCTGGGGGGCTTCTACAGGATGTGGCAATGAGCTTGTCACGAGAGGATGGTGGTACGTGGGGGTGGGCCACTGGGAGGCAAGGAGGTGGCTCAGTGTGGTGGGAGCAGGGTGTATGTGGCAGAAGGCAGTGAGGCTGCTCGCCCGCATCGTGGTGAGGGGTCCCGAGTGCTCAGCTTCAGGGTGAGCTCTGGGCTCGAAGGATTTAAGCCGAGGGGAGTGGCGCAGAGTGAATTTTGGAATGATGTTCTAGGATCACAGTGGAGAGTCACTGTGGAGGCCAGAGAGTGGGCGGAGCGACAGGTGGTAGCCAGGCCCCGGCAGGAGCTCTGGGGGCATGGTCAGGAGGGCAAAGGAGCAGGAAGGTGGGCTGTAAAGACAGGCACCTGTGTGAGGGACACAGTCTAGTGTTGGCAGCTGATGCCGTGTGGGGGGCTCAGTGCCCTAAGAATGTGACTTGGCATTAGGGGGGAGGGCCTGCTTTGGGACAGCCTGGTGCCACTGCCCCTGGGCAGTGTGTGTGGCCCACAGAGCCCTCTGGAGTGCGTGGGGGTAAATGAGTGGGTGGGGATCCCCTGTACAGAGTTGAGGAAGACTGGCTAGGGTAGGAGAAGACCCAGAGAGCCCTGCCGCTCTGAGAGCAGGCTTGCTGGGAAGGGCTGCCCAGGGTATGATCTACGGTGGTGTGGGGCAGCCATGACCCGGCCCTCCCGTGTGTTCTCCTAGAGCGTGTCCCTCCCAGGCTATTCCTGGAGGGTGGTTTGCCTTTCCCCAGGGAAATGTGCAAGTCTTAAACTCTCTGGGCTCCCTTGAGAATTTGGTGGAAGCTTCTTGCACACCCAAGCTTTGGCACGTGTGTGCATTCAGGTCCTCCCGAGGCCCTCGAGTTGATGCAGCGCTGGTGGCTGCGGAGCCCAGAGCAGCTGCCCTGAGCATCCGCCCCCTGCAGGTGCTGAAAGTCGCCATCTTGGCGGAGAAGTATGCTGTGGACTACACGTGGTATGTGGACACCATCCTGAACCTGATCCGGATTGCCGGCGACTACGTGAGCGAGGAGGTGTGGTACCGCGTCATTCAGATTGTCATCAACCGGGACGACGTGCAGGGCTACGCTGCTAAGACGGTGTTTGAGGTATGGCCCAGACGCACCCTCCGGCTAAGGCGTGGGATTCTGGTGGGCATCGCTGGCCTCCCTGTGCCTCCTACCTACTGTTCTGGGAGGTCCCAGTGCCTGTGCCGGGGACAGCGCCTCTGTTTGGGCCTTGTCTCCTGCATGTGCAGGGTCTCCTTTGGTGAGGGGTGTGTGTCCCCGGAGGGTGCTGCTGTGCACCTGGCCTCACCTGGGGCCCAAGTAGAGCACGACTTTCGTTCCAGGGCTGGTATTGGCCACATCTCTGCCTTTGGCGCCTCCTTGCTACTGACCTACCTGCTGAAGCGGCAAGGAAGGGGCGGGTACTGAAGCCAGGGGTTCTTGGGGAAGCTCCAGGGGAAGTTTGCACTAACGTGAAAAATGGGCCGTGCAGGAAAGCAACCTGAATTCCGGGTAGTTCTGGCGCATCACCACCACTTAGCAACTTTATCCTGTTGTGGGACACCTCTCGTCTCTCTGTGCCGTGAGCTCCCGCGCACCAGGCTCAGAGTGCTCGCGGTTTCACAGGCTCTTCAGGCTCCGGCGTGCCACGAGAACCTGGTCAAAGTGGGCGGCTACATCCTGGGAGAGTTTGGAAACTTGATAGCGGGGGACCCCAGATCCAGGTGAGAGACCCTGTGGGGGTCAGGTGAGCACTGCACTGTGATGCCGGCTCTGTGCCTCCTGGTTCTCACCTGATGGCCGAGCAGAGGTTGGGACAGCAGAGCAAGAGCACCCCCACTCTGGATTCATACGTTTTTATTTCCGTTCGAGCTGTGCAAAAGTCGGGATTCTTGCCGACAGCAGAGGGGTGGTCACGTTACTCCCGTTACCCGCAGGGAAGTGTGTTTTCTTGGACTGCAGTCGCTCTGGTCTATCGTGGGTCCGTTTCCCCGAGCCACTCCCCGCCTCAGGCCTGTGGGTGAGACATGTGCGTGCCCAGCCAGGCGCAGGGGCATGCGTGCGGGGGATGACACGCTGCCGCCCTGTCTGTGCCCCACAGCCCCCTGATCCAGTTCCACCTGCTGCATTCCAAGTTCCATCTGTGCAGCGTCCCCACCAGGGCGCTGCTCTTGTCCACTTACATCAAGTTCGTGAACCTGTTCCCGGAGGTGAAGACCACCATTCAGGATGTGCTGCGCAGTGACAGCCAGCTGAAGAACGCGGACGTGGAGCTGCAGCAGCGGGCCGTGGAGTACCTGCGGCTCAGCACGGTGGCCAGCACCGACATCCTGGTAGGCCCCGGGGGGCTTGGGACCCCTGCTGCACTGTCCTTTGTTCTGGGGCCGGAAGCCGCGGGGCTTGCAGCTGTGATGACTCTGGGTTTCCTTCTCCAGGCGACTGTCCTGGAAGAGATGCCACCGTTTCCGGAGCGTGAGTCTTCCATCTTGGCCAAGCTCAAGAAGAAGAAGGGCCCAAACACAGTGACAGATCTGGAGGAGGCCAAGCGGGAGAGGAGCGCCGATGTCAATGGGGGCCCTGAGCCTGCCCCGGCCAGCGCCGCGGTGGGTCCCTTTCTGATGGCAGTGCCCCGCATAAGCTCCTGGGTCGCCTGGTCCCTGAGGTTCGGCACCAGCAGAGCATCTGCCTGTTGGGGAGAATTTTTTGTTAAGTGTGAAGTGTGTGCCAAGAACGTAGTGGTGGGACCAAGCTTACACCTTCACCTTTCTTTCACCTCTGACCTCCAGAAGCTGTTCTCCCCTAGACGCCTGGGCCTTGTCTTCCAGACTGTCCTTTGGACCGCTGTCTCAGGCCCAGAGTCCATTTCCTCTCTGTCCTGACTCTGGTTCAGACGACGTGACTGCTCGCTGCTTCTGCGGGACTGCCTTGCGTGGGAGGCCTGTCTGGCTACTCTTTGTTGGTTTAGAGTGGACCCACCTCAAGCCTCGTGCTGTTCTTAGAGGTTTTCAGTAGTGACTTGGATTAGAACCAGTTTCCCTTTTCTGTGTGACGTGGTAAGGATATTCATGTATAAACGAAATCATATTTTTTGAAGTGTGTCAGGTGGGAGATGTCATTTTGAGGGTTGTGTTTGTTTCTTTTCTCTCCCTCTCTGGAGCAACAGCTTCGTGGGGAACACGCACGCCAGCCCTGCCACACATCTGCCAGCTGGGCACCCTGGCTAGCTCCCTGGGACTGTGGGCTTTCTGCTTGTCTGTTCTGGAAGGAAGCCTGGAGAGCTTTGTGTCCTCTCTAGGATGTTGGCCCAGGGGCATGAACAGTGCCTCTTAGTGGTATCAGGTGGCCTTTGTGAGGAGGACTGTCAGAGGTGACATGCTCCCGTGAGGACAGACCAAGGCCTTAGGGGTGGGCTTGTCGAGAGCGTGCTCCCGTCTGAGCCATTGTGCTCCTTGATGGCGTCTGCTGCCTGGCCCTGGTCTACTTGTGTGTCCCCATTGACCGTGCGTCTGGCCCTCAAGCCGAGGACCCTGGGCCTGTTACAGACCCTCTATTCAGGCCTTACTGGGCCGCTTGGCTCAGAGTCCCGTCATAGTGAGGCCCCGTCACCTGGGTCCTGATGCTTCTGGGAGGTGCCTTCTTTAGTCTGGGCCTTCAGGTGTGGTGTCTGCTCTGTAGTTTCTGGTAGTGGAGTTTCATGAACTGGTTTTGGAGTGAATGATAAAGACATGCTTTTTCTCCACATGGTCATCGTCCCTCTGCCCCTGAGCAATTTAATGATGCTGGCCTTGCACACTCCGTGCCTCTGACCCTGTCCTCTGGGCGCAGAGCAGATCTGGGCCGGGCTGTCCCTGGCAGTCATGTGGGCTCTTGCCTGTGAGGAGGCCCTGAAGGTCCTGCCAGTGCTGGGGTTTTGTTGGTAGATTGGGTTTGTGAAGTGGTGTGATTTCTGCACGTTTGTGCATGAACTGGTGCTTGTGCTGGGTCAGGTCTGGCGTTTCCCGCGGTGGTGGGGGCTGTGGCTCCTCTGCCAGTGGCGTCACCTGAAGACAGATGTGCACAAAGCAGGAGACACTGTGGTGGCTGGTCTGTGCCTCGAGAGGTGGCCTGCACCCTCCTCTCGGGCCGCTCAGGCCTCCAGCCGGGTGCGCCAATGTGAGCACAGGAAACGGGTTCTAATGTCTGTTCTGACAGTTGTCGTTGGTCCCTCCTTATTTGGTGCTTACTTAATTTTTCCTGAGACGCACACACGTACCAGGCCTTTGGCCACGCTGGGTTTGCCTGGCTACGTCCAGCGTGTGGCACTAAGAATTCCGGTGAGCCCTTCCTGACCCTGGTGTGATCAGGGAGCCCCACTTGGAGAAGCAGCTGTGACGAGACGTAACATTTTGGGTTGGCACGTTCTCAGGGGTGGGGGGCAGGGGCACTGTCCCAGGTTAACTCGGCAGACGTTTTACGTCCCGGCCGCGAGCTCTCTACTCAGCCCTGAGCGGTGCCTGGCAGCTGGGTGCTTGGCGCGTGGATGTGCGTGGTCGTGAGCAGATGGCCCTTCTGAGCTGAGAGCTGCCAGTGCTGCAGAGAGTGTCACGGTTGTGTCAGTTCCCACCTTAGTGCTCAGATGGCCGGGGGTCTGATCAGAGAGCCCTCCGAAGCGGAAGGGCCTTGGTGGGGGCTGGGGAGCTGAGGCCGGAGTAGCAGGACAGGAAAGGGGAGGCGTCCCTCCTGGCCAAAATCCTCCTCTTGTCTTCCTTCCCACCTCGGGGGGGTGGGGGGCGTCTGGATTATACGTGGGAGACAGCGGTGTGTGGCACTGTGGTGTCGAATTGGTCAGAGTGTCTTCCTCAGGGTCACAGATAATATTGCAAGGTTTTCTCTGTACCGGCTGCTCTCCACAGGCCCGCCTCCCGTGGCCTGGGGCCCGAGCACCTGTGGCCCTTGCTTGCCTCTCTGTGCGTACGGAGCGTCTCCTGTGGTGCGGGGCCACCTCTGCTGGGCGTGTGGGCCCAGGCTTTCGGGCTGCTGGTAGAGCTGGAGCCGCACGCACTCCGGTGCCGCGTGGGGCTCTTCCTGCTGCCCCGGCACTGCCCCCGTTGCCGTCAGGGCGAAGAGGGGTGCTTGTGCGGATGGGTGTCAGGCAGACTCTGAGGAGGGTCTCCCTGGGTCCTGGGGGAGGCGGGAGGCAGCAATGGTCCCCGCACGCCTGCCTCGGGGCAGAGAATGGCTGTCCAGGTGGGGCTTCCCGGCAGAACAGCCTTGCTTTTGTCTGCTGTAACTTTTGGGGTGCGTTTTGACTTCACTGGGCAAAAGATTTTCCTGTTTTAAGAAGTATTTGAACTGTTACTCAGGAACCAGTGGTAAAGATCTTGCAGAGGGTGGCAGAGGGGACGAGGTCCCCGTAATTCCCACGTAGGCTGTAGCTCGTCAGCTACGACAGATGCCTTCCTTGCATAATTCAGAGCCAGGTTCAGAGCCACCCGCGTTCTGCTCCTGACCCTCCTCAGGTGGTCAGACCCCTACGGCGCCAGCGTCAGAAAAAGTGTCACCGTAGCCGTGCTCCCGGGAACGCTGCTGCTGGTGCAGCGAGGGCCAGGAACCACCTAGAAGGCCACGTGCAGACGCCGTTGGCTGATGTTGCAGAGGCTCCTGATAGCTCTGCTGGGGTCCCCGTCCTCCAGGCCCCTCCTCTCCCAGGCTCTCCCCTTCCTGAGGGCGGCCTCAGCAGGGCTGGGGAGAAGGGGCCGTCGTGCAGAGCACACGTTTTGTGATGCCTGTGTCTTGGAATAGAATTTGCACGTGATATGACATACCTACGGTGTAATGTCTCAGGACATTTTTTAACTGAACCTGAAAGAGAAATGACCAGTTATTTATACTCACATTGATTTTTGTGTGTAACTGCTCAGCGTGGCCACACGGGAAGCAAGTGACTGTAAGAGGCCTGGCCCGAAAGTGTGACTGGCTAGCGCCCAGAGCGGGGGAGGAGGGTACTTGGCCTCCTTCAACTGTCGCTTCAGGGTAGACAAGCGTGTGTTAAACCTAGCAGAGTGTTAATGCAGTGATGTACGATGATGTCAGGGTGTAGTCTCAGATAACTATAAACCGATGTTTACTTTCATGAATGTTTAGTGGGACATTCAAAAGTTATTCAAGACGAGTCCTCAAAGCAGAGCGGCTCATCCCTGGTTCTTGCAGTGACATAGCCCCTGGTCACAGGCAGAGCCCCATGCGTTTGCAGAGGTGCGGGGTCAGAGTGGGAGTGGCAGCTTGGGCGAGTGCTTTGTGTTGAGTGTGGCCCCCAGTGGCTTTTTCTTTTGCTTAGGATTAAAAAGTAACTGTTTAAAGAAACGAATGGTCTGTAGGCTTTTGATCTATTTGTTCTCTGTAACTCAGTAAAACCTAACGTGGGTAAACCAAGAACGCACCTAAAGTTGCTTGCCTACTTCTTCATGTCTTCAAACTTAATCTCACTCTTGGATGCTGACAGTAACGTGCATGGTCTCGTCTCTTTTTGATTTCTTTTATGGCAAAAGTATTTTCAGAACTTTTTTTTTCCCTGTTCAAATAACCTTCATGGAAACAGGTTGGCTGTCTTTGCAGTCGTGTGAGATGGTGACTGACCTTCAGGCTTGGCTCTGGGGTTGCGGTCGCCCCTCTCGTGCTGGGCCCTTGCCCTGTGCAGCCTGGCCCGGAGCCCTGGAGGGAGGCGTGGGCACTCGTGCTTGCTTGGCCATGGCGTGCCCGGAGGTTCCCCGCTGACCATCTCCTTCCCTGTTTTCCAGTCCACGCCTTCTCCATCGGCAGACCTCTTGGGTCTGGGGGCCGCGCCCCCTGCGCCCGCGGGCCCCCCACCGTCCTCCGGCGGGCTGCTCGTGGACGTGTTCTCAGACTCCCCCTCTGCGGTGGCGCCACTGGCTCCCGGCTCTGAAGACAACTTTGCCAGGTAGTTGGTCCCCTGGGTCCTCGACACAGGGGCTCTCTCCTCCTCTGACCACTTTCTGGGGCCCAGAGTCCACATTAGCTGGTCCAAAGTGCCGTGGTGCCTCCTGGCAGAGCTCAGGACTCTGGGCTGCCAGGCGGGCTTGCTCTGAAACCGCCCCTGCAGCTGCCTGGACTGTCCGCTCTCATGAGGTGCGGCTGCTCACTGTCCCCAAGATCGGGTGCAAAGGAAGCGCTTCAGGCGCTGGCCATCCATGTGTCTGAGGCGCATGCTGGCCTCTCAGCCATCTGCGGCTGTGCTCCTCTGTCCCCTGCGCCCTGCTGTCCATCTGTGCCCCTTCTGGCTCTGACTTCAGCCCCACTTTGTGTGTGCCTTGCAGGCGCCCAGCCTCTCCTTCCTTGTTAACACATGCTCTCAGTCCCTTCCTGTCTTGCCTTTGTGGAGATGCCATGTGCCTGCTGTGCATGCGGCCCCCACTGCCTGTGAGCGCTGGACGGGCCCCCACACCCTGCAGCTCTGCGCAGCGTGTTTCCTTTCCTGCTTTGTTAGCCGTGTGGTTCCAAGCCTTTTCCCTGTTTGCTCTCTGTCCCTCGAGTCCCTGCCAGTCTCAAGTCCGGCGGGGGGCGTGGCAGGGCTCAGCCTGGTGCGGGGGGCATGCCGGCTGGCCGGAGAGGAGCGCCTTCACGGAGCAGCCCCGCGCCCTCCTGGGTCGTGCCGACAGCAGCAGGGCTCCTCTGCGCGTGCAGTTCCCTGTGTCTCGGTGTCCGTGTGCGTGCTGATTCTTACTTCCTGTTGCTCGTTGAAGACGATGAGGAGAGGTGGGTTTGGATGGGTGTGCGTTGCCATCGGTGGCTTCTAGAAGTGCTGAGCTGGAGACTGACAAGCACCGCGGACCCCACGTTGCGAGGCCCTTGGTATCAAAGCGGCATGTGTACCTGGGGACAGTGCCGGCTCGAAGCTGGGCGTCCTGGCTTGGGCGGTGGCCTGGGGCAGGGATTTTACCCAGCGTTCTTAGTTCTCACTGTGTGTGCAGGTGTGCATGGTGCCTGGGCCATAGGCTTCCTCGCGTGCACGGCAGGGCGGGAGGCCTGGTGGGGGCGCTGGCTGCGGGGGGAGCCCTTGGAGCCATCTGCTCAGCAGCTTGCCTACTTCCAGGCACCCCAGCCAGTGGGTGAGGGTTCTGGTTGTCGGCCGTGCTGCAGCCTCAGAGGGTTGGTGAGGTGTCTGGTGAGGGCTGGGTGTGGGTATGAGTGCAGGGTGCTCCGGGACCAGCACTGCTTGCAGTCTGGGGAAGGTTTGCACAGTCCCGAGGCTTTCGCAGGTGCTTGTTATAAACCTATAATCCCACCGGGTCAGGTTTTGGTCGGGGTGACCCATTAAACAACAACCATCCCACCAGCTGTTGACTATTAAGCTACATCTATCACCTAGTGGGTCATTAGTCAATACCCTTGCCATCTCCTTGGCAAGTGTCAGAGTAAAGTGGTTTAGCCCAAACCAGCAGTGCCATGTATGCTGCAGAGTGCATCTGCGGGTGGGGTGCAGCGGGCTGGTCCCTTCTCAGCTCTGCAGGGGCAGGGATGTGCCGAGCTCTGCTGCCCAGTCACTTCTGTCTGTCCCCTTGGGATCAGTTCCGGGCAAGTGTGGTCACACACATCTCAGAACGTTGTGCAGTTGACCTTGTGAGGCTTTGTGTGGGGCCTGAGCGGGAGAGGGAGCCCGTTGCGTTGAGGTGGGGAGTGCCGGATGAAGCAAAGGGCAGCCTTGGGGTCTGAGGGGAGCACAGCTCTGTGGGGCGGGTCTGGAGGGCAGACCGGGCCTGGCTGTCTCTCCTTCTGCCTCTGCTGAGACCGTGCTTGGCGCTGGGGTGGGGGCGGGGGTCGTGCACGCACGTGAGCAGCCCTGAATGCCGTCTGCAAGGTGTCTGAATACAAGGTGTCTGCCGGCCCCTTTGTACGAAACGGGATGGGGGCGGGACGCGGTAGCTCTGAGCTTCAGCAGGCCCCAGCACAGCAGGACTTGGAGATTTTGGGCTGTGGGGGCTGCTGCCATGGAGGGTCTGTCTCCTGGTCTCCCTGGATGCCCTGCTGGCCTCCACGTGTCAGTGTGCCCTGCCCCAGTGCCCTCTCTGGACTGAGAGTTCTTCATGCGCGGGCAGTGGTGCTAGTGGTCGTGCCCGGAGTTTTGGCCCGCGCCCTTTGTCAGGTGAGACCACCTGGGGTCCGGCCTGGGAGTGTCTGCTGTGCCCTGGGGCACCTGTCTGAGTTGTGGAGAAGGGTTGTGGACTGGCACATTCATGGGCAGAGCACTGCCCCGCCCCCTCCTGTGCAGTCATGTCTCGGGTGTGCCCTGTCACTGCTTTCCGCTCGTGTTCTGTCTAGAGGGCACTTGCACTGGTGTTCCCTTGAGTATTTTTCTCCTTTTCCTTTACCTCGTGTCCCATAAAGGCTTTTCTGGCTTTTTTGTTTGTTAAACCCTTTTTCAAAACAAATCTTTACATTTTCATCGGGTACCTTTGAGTGACTCACATGCTGTCCCTTTCCCAAGGTTTGTCTGTAAGAATAATGGTGTGCTGTTTGAAAACCAGTTGCTTCAAATTGGACTGAAGTCTGAATTTCGGCAGAATTTAGGTATGTGTTTAATTACTTAACAAAAAGCTTTTCACTCAGTTATATGGGGAGAAACTGTAAGTCATGTATTTGGTAAAGGTTTAGTTTCTGGAATAGAATATATATAGAATGTGAATTTAACAGCAGAAAAACAACCCAATTAAAAAATGGGCAGAGGACTTGAACAGGCATTTCTCCAAAGAAGACAGACACCTGGCAACCAGTACCTGGAAAGATGCCCCATCACTAATGATCAGGGAGGTGCAGATCAGAAGTAAGGCGCCGCCCCTCGGCCGTCAGGATGGTGGCTGTCAAAACAGCAGGAACCACGTGTGCGGCCCCCCGGGCCCTGTGGCGGGAGCGGGAGCTCCTGCAGCTGCTGTGGCGAACAGCGTGCGGGGCCTCCGAACACTGACGCCGAGCGAGCGTGTGACCCACAGTTCCTGTTTACCTGGGGAACCGAGAGATGGATAGACAGACGCGGTCCGTCCGCACCCTGGATGTGGCTCAGCCCTGACGGGGAGGGACACTCTGACACTGCCACACCGTGGACGGACCCGGGGACGTGATGCTCATGTGTGACCCACTCTCGCGAGGCCCCTGGGGTCTCCAGGTTCCCGGAGACAGAGTGGACGGTGGGCACTGGGGCTGGGGGAGGGGCTGGGGGTCCCTGTTTCACGGGGACAGGGTTTCCATTTGGTAAGATGGAAAGTTCTGGAGACGGAGAGTGGGGACGGCTGCACAGCAGTGTGAAGGTGCTCAGTGCCAGTGAGCGGTGCACTAGAGTCGGGGAAGACGGTACTTTTTATATTGTATGTATTTTACCACAGTTTTTAGAAAAGCTTGCGAATTCCCCCCGGCAAAGAAAACTGTGTCTGCTCGCCATCAGGATGTTGCTGGGGGCCCCTTGTGGACTGATGACCACCTGCCTCCCTCTTGGGCGCCGTCTCTGAGCCCTGTGAGGACCCCCTTTTTTCCACAAGAGCGAGTGCCAGTGTGGGAAATGGGAGAAGTGGGAGCCCTGCCCCCAGGGGCGTTGTAGGGCCGTCAGGAGGGTTGCCAGAAACCTCCTGGGAGCTCTGTGCTGAGAGCAGGCACCAAGGCACCCTTCTTGTCCTGGTGAAGGTGCTGCGCTCCAGGCCTTCCGCCAGGTGTGACAGCCTCCCCTGCACCCAGCGGTGGCAGTGTCAGCTGGGGGCGGGGCGGTGCTGGACAGGTTGGTCCTCTCCATGGTATTTGAAGTCCATTTTCCACTCTGAATTCAGAGGGTATAAGCGTGTTTAGAAACATTTATGTACGCGTTTCTGTGGCGATGTTAAGTAACTGATCACGTCAGCGTGTCCGCCTCGTCTGCGGCACATGGCTCATGGGCTGCTGCGGCGGTGGTGAGGGGCATCGCTGTCGGGGATGCCGGTCTGCCCAGGCCTCCCCGGAGGTGGCGGCCAAGGCCTCTGTCCCAGGTCCCAGGCTGGGCCGTGTCCCAACAAAGGCACCTCCCACCTCAGATGGAGAGGGGGAGTTACCCCAGCGGCCTACCTGGAACTCAAGTGACCGCAGCCACTCTTCTGTGTTTCACGGTTAATGCTCTGGATGTGTGTGAAAGGAATTGTTTTTTCCCTTCTAGGTCGGATGTTTATATTCTATGGGAATAAGACCTCCACGCAGTTCTTAAATTTCACTCCAACACTAATCTGTTCAGACGACCTTCAGATGAATATCCTTGGTCTCACGTGTCCTGCGCCCCAGCTGGGGCATTTGGGATTTAGAGGAGGGCTTTGAGGAAGTCGCTCTTTATCAGACGCAGGAGGCACTCCGGCTGCTGCAGCGCCTCCAAGTGGCTGCCTCGTGTTTACAGGGAGCTCGCGGTCACGCATGGAAAACTGACACTTGGGCATCTGCTCCTGGGTCACTTGGTTCCTTGGAGTCCCTTGTTTTGTTCTCCTGCCACATTATTTTTAAGTCCCTCTGAGCTCCGATACCCTTCTCTGGGAGTTTCCCCGAGTGGCCGCTTAGAACAGGGTGAGTGGGGCCTATGGCCGCTGGGGCCCCGGTGCTGCACACTTGGGGTGAGCTGTGCTTATTTCTGGCGGCCCTGTTCACACCGGAGTCTCGTCCCACATGAGTGCCAGAAACGCAGTTAGAACTTTCCTGCTAGTGCCAGCTTTGTATCCAAACATCTTTTGGGCCAACGAAACAGAGTGAGGGTTAGGAATGCCCCAGCTTGACCGAGAAGGATGCTGCCACCTGCCTACCCCAAGCTAGGTCCGTTTTTATTTTGAGATAAATTTGAAACATTGATTGTAAAGCCAATTAAAAATGTAGGATCAACTGCCTTAAGGGTTTTGTTCAGGATCAGGAGCATGAGCTCTGACTCTTCCAGACCCCCTTCTAGAAGGTTTCAGGGCTTCTCTGCTCAGACACACTTCCCCAATGTTGGCATGGCCTCCTTGACACATACACATCTGAGCTTGCAGACCAAGCCTGTGGACCCGACCGTGGACGGTGGCGCGCAGGTGCAGCAGGTTGTCAACATAGAGTGTGTGTCTGACTTCACGGAGGCGCCCGTCCTCAACATCCAGTTCCGGTAAGGACCCGT
>NW_027531894.1:0-6580 GCF_008692635.1 Crocuta crocuta | reverse complement strand
CATCATATGCGCCGTGCCTGGGCGCAGCCTCGTCCCCGGGAGCCCTTCATCCTCATTGAGCCTTAGCGTCCTTCCCTTCAGAGGGCGTCGTGAGGGTCAAGTGGGGAGCCCTGGCAAACGCTGGTACCTGCGGGCACGTGGCACTGTAGGTGCGGCGTCTGCGAAACGCGAGGCCGCTCTGCCCCAGCGCTGAGGCTCTGAGGGGCCCACACTGCGGGGCTGGGGCCTACTGGGTCCGGGCGCCCCTGCGTGCTTGCTGCCCCGGACGGCAGCTGCAGGGGGCGGTCGAGGTGTGCATGATTGCCTAGTGCGCACCCCGAGCACACACACACCATTGTGATTCTTTTTAAAAGACCATGTTTTGTGTTGCTGCTTGGTTCACTGCTGTCCTTTTTCAGTGAGCGTGACAGGTCATATGCAAACACCCAGTTCCCTGCAGGCATTTGCAGGGTTAGGGTTTTGGAAAAGGGGGGTTTCAAACATTGGAAACACAGAGAACTGAAGGCCATGTACATTGTAGAATTTACGGAAACAGACATGCCGGTTTTTGTTTCATTCTGTAGGCAGCCGCTTGCTCTAGTCTCTTCACGAAGGAAGGAAAATCCCCACACCATTTTTTTTTTTTAATTTTTTAAATGTTTTATTTATTTCTAGGAGAGAGAGAGAGAGAGAGACAGCGTGAGCAGGGGAGGGTCAGAGAGAGAGGGAGTCACAGACTGAAACAGGCTCCAGGCTCTGAGCTGGCAGTCAGCACAGAGCCCGACGCGGGGCTCGAACCCGCGAACCGCGAGATCATGACCCAAGCGAAAGTTGGACGCTTAACCGACTAAGCCACCCAGGCACCCCTATCCCTACACCATTTAAACCACCTTGGAGTTGTAGACTTGTAGGATGTGGACTGTGGGGGAAACGTGAGGAGATTGTGGGAAGTCATGCCCGGGGCCCGCCCTGACCTGGTCTCACCGGCCTGGCGGTGCCTGGACAGGGCGGCGCGCCCCCGACATGCGCACAGAAGCCCGGGCGGCGCGCCCAGCTTGTTGGCCCTCATCTGCAAATGCCGCTGCACCAGGTGTCTCTGGAGCTCAGTGTCACCCTTCCAGAACGCTCTACCCCACCCTGTTGGGGGACAGGCCCCATCAGCAGGCGTTCCCTGTGCTCCATTGATTCACAGACTAGACATTTGGCCTTCTACTTGAGTTCCAGATTTTTTCAGTTGTGCGTTTACTTTGTTTACCACGTCTCTCTGTGTTGCCCCACAGGTATGGGGGGACTTTTCAGAATGTGTCCGTGAAGCTGCCTATCACACTCAACAAATTTTTCCAGCCCACAGAAATGGCTTCTCAGGATTTCTTTCAGCGTTGGAAGCAGTTGAGCAAGTGAGTGGGTGGGAGCAGGGGCGGGCACCCCCAGCTCTGAGCTGGCTCGGAGTGGTGACTCTTGTTTCTGCCTCACTAGTCCCCAACAGGAAGTGCAGAACATTTTCAAGGCAAAGCATCCAATGGACACAGAAATCACCAAAGCTAAGGTAAGGCCTGTTTGTGGGCGCTCCCAGGGTGGGGACGCTGCCTAGCGCTCCCTAGGGAGGCCGGGTGGGCCGCTGTCCTTCTCGTGGGGCCCGGCCTGCTGCCCTACGCTCCCGTCTCTGTTGCACAGATCATTGGGTTTGGTTCTGCACTCCTGGAAGAAGTTGATCCTAATCCTGCAAATTTTGTGGGGGCTGGCATCATCCACACCAAAACCACCCAGATTGGATGCTTGCTGCGTTTGGAGCCAAATCTGCAAGCCCAGGTTAGACTTCTCGAGGGAATTGCTAAGTCCGAGAAAATTGTGCTGTTCTTGTCGTAAAACGTGTGCACAGTGAGGTCTGTTGGTCCTAAGTGTAGTAGTGAGTCGCAGTAGACATGCACACCTGTGTGCCCCTGCCACACTGACACGTGTAGCATCTTTATCACTCCAGAAAGGTCCCCGACCTCCCTTTGAGACCGTCGCTGCAGGGCCTGCCATCGTGCTGACCTGGCTCTGAGCTCCAGCAGTGATGGCCGTGTGGCCCTCCTGTGCCGGGCACCCCCAGCTGGCTTGCCTAGTCCTCTTGACGGACACCTGGGCTCTACTGGTTTGGAGCCATTTTGAGTAGAGCTGCTGTGTGCCTTTGTGCAGATGCTTGTTTTCACTTCACCTAGGGGCGCCCGGGTCGGACTGCAGGCAGCTGCCTGGGGTCTGCGCATGGGCGCCTTCACGAGGAGCTGCCACGTTGCTTTCTAGGGTGGCCGCCCAGTTTTGTACCCCACTGGGGCCTGCGAAGATGCCAGCTGCTCCACGCTGGCCTTTGCTGTCATCAAGCTTGTTTTGTTTTCGCTGCTGAAAGCACGCTTGCATAAGTCTCTGTGAAGTGGTGGGTGCCTCGGGGAGGGCTGAGCTGGCAAGCTCGGGTGGCTGTCCGCCGTCCCCGAGCTCTCTGCCGAGGGTGCCCGCTGACCTGCTGTGTTCTGTTACAGATGTACCGTCTCACGCTGCGCACGAGTAAAGAGACCGTCTCCCAGAGATTGTGTGAATTGCTGTCAGAACAGTTTTAATCAACGAGGACGGAGGATCAGGCTCCTGTGTGTGTCGGGTTTTCTTCATCCCTGTTGTGTATCCTCATGGCCATGCTGCAAATAAACAGCCCAGTCGACAGGCGCCTCTCAGCCCTGCGTCTCGGACCACACCCCTTTGGGTGGGGGTGGGGATGCCAGCTTGTGCATAAGAAAGCCCGCGCTGCGGCCAAGTCAGAAGGAAGAGCCCGAGTCAGAAGGGAGAGCGGGCCTGGGATTGGTGTCTGTGCAGGTCAGGATGGTGGTGTGGTTCAGCCCCTTGATTACAGGGAGGTTGCCGGTGTGGAGGAAGGTGTAGATTTGTTTGGAATTGTATCGAAACGCCACTGCTTTCTGGCTGAGAGCTCACCTCTGATTGAGAGCAGCGGCGGCTGGATCTTAACTAGGCCATCTGGCCATTTGGGGAGGTGATGCCCTGTGCAGGAGACGTGGCTGGGCCCGGGCGTGCCAGCGCAGCATCCGCAGCAGCAGCGGGGCCCACAGTCGAGAAGTTAGAAACCTTGGTGTTCGGCACAACTGCCAGCAAGACCACCTCCGGTGGCCGGGCTGAATTCCATGTGGCCAGCACCGCGGCTGAGAAGGGACACGTATGGTGCTGACTCTCTGGGGCCCCTGTGTCACAGCGTGTTGGCAGCGGGGCTGCTGGCCGCTCTAGAGGGGTGTGGCCAGCCTCCCTGATCGTTGGGTTTCAGTTAAGTTCAGCACAGCCCTCGTGGCCTCGGACCGGTTCTTGCTTGTGATCAGAGAGTAAGTGTGGGCAGCAAAGCAGATTCTGGAAGGGCAGCCAGTTTCTTTTCCTAGGGCGTGGGGACCTTGTGCCAGGGGGAAGGGGTTCTGTGTGTGGTTGGTGAGCAGAGGGCTGTGCTCGGTGTGAGCAGGAGCTCGGCCTCCACAGGCTATTCCTGTCCTCGCCTCTCACATGTCCTTGGCTTTCACATATTGTCACTGTGTGCCGGCTGCCAGTCTGCACTTGAGGTGGCCAGGGCGGGGGCAGAGCTGAGCAGGGGACTGTGTGTACCACATGGGTGGTGGGTGTTGGCTGGTGGTTTCGTCCTAAGCAAACACGTCTCCTGTCCGCACCTAGAGGGGCCCAGGGAGTGTCCTGGTCCTCTGTGGGGTCTCCTGGTTTATCCGCAGGGACTGGCCTCCTCAGAGACAGGCTGTAGGGGAGTCACGTGGGGTGGTAAGGGACACAGGTGGCCCTTTGCTCTTGTGTGGGTCTCAGGGAGGTCCCTGGAGGGGGTCACCATCTGGGCGCTGGTGCCACTGCAACCACACATGCGCGGGGCCCCTGCACCCACCACTCTGCATGGGTGTGGCTTGGGGGCTCGCAACTGCCTAGGGTGTGTGGGAGGCAGCACGAGCAGAGCTCTCGGGCCGGTCCCCGTGCACTGACCGG
The DNA here is from genome assembly GCF_008692635.1 of Crocuta crocuta. Lineage (NCBI taxonomy): Eukaryota > Metazoa > Chordata > Mammalia > Carnivora > Hyaenidae > Crocuta > Crocuta crocuta. The sequence continues at coordinate 2,590 of NW_027531894.1, read as the reverse complement.
TGCCGGCTCACGTGTGGGCAGTGGGATTGTCGTGCGTGGCGGATGTGGTCCCCTCCCCAGGGTGAGGTGCTGGCTGGCGCCGGGTCCACCCTCCCTTCCCTTCCCCAGTGGTGGGGTCGTTGCGGCCCCCTTCACTGCCGCCCGGTGCCTCTGCCCCGCCCGTCCCTGCTCATGTGCCCCCTCTCAGGCCTCCCCCTAGAGTGGCCTTCTCGCTGCCCCCACCCAGGCTGCTTCCCGGGCCCAGTTCCGGCAGGGGCGGGTGGCCACCATCAAAGGTCGGGGGCTGTGTGGATGACAGACAGGCGTGCTCAAGAGGCCACAGTTTATTCCAGTGCTGGGCTTGGTCAGGGTCCGCAGCCCTTTCTGGCAGTGCGCTTTCCTTCAGGCGCCCTGCCCAGCCGGGTGCGGGGGCTCTCTGACGCTGTGCCTTGTGGGAGCAGGGGGCTGGGGGGCACAGCAAGCCAGCGTAGGGGGAGGGAGGGAGCGGGTGGTGTCGGGAGCGGTGCTTTGTCCTCACACCCAGGGGGCTGTGTCCCCTAGTCCCCACAGCGCCGGGTGCTGCACGCACAGCTGCTAAACATCTGCAGCGTGAGAACCAGCTGCTGTCCTTGCGCGTCGGGGTCTGAGCAGGGCAGCACCAACCGCTTCTCATAGGAGCTGAGAGGGTAGCAGCAGCCGCAGTGGGTGTCCACTTGCTCTGTGTGGACGTTGAAGCTACAAAGAAGCCACAGCGAGGAACGTGGGTCAGGGCCGTGGCCCCTGGAGTGCTCCTTCTTCTCCCAGACTGTTCCAGAGAGAAGGGCAGTGCAATCCCCCCTCCCCTCACAGCTCCCAGGCAGTTGGAGAGGGTCTACCTTTGCCTAAGACAGGCAGTGATGTAGGTGGGGTACCGACCTGGCAGCCTGCGGGGCTAGCACGCTGCCTGGGGGCAGGAGCTTGCCTCGCTCTGGATTGGGCAGGCTCCAGGCCTGGGGCGAGCAGCTCACCTGGTCGAGGTGGCACAGAAGCCCTCACAGCGGGCCACTGTCACGTTGGCTGTGCACCCTTTGTATGTGATCTCCTCCTGAAGTTCCTTCACATCGCAGATCCCTGGGAACCAGATAGGTGTGGTCAGACGCCAGCCCTAGGGCACGGCTGGAGGGCGGGCACATATCTGAACCCCCACCAGACAGGAGGACGGAGGAGTGAGGCTGATGAATGAGGCCCCCTTGAGTGAGGAGGGAGCAGGCTGCAAGCCTCAGAGCTGCCCATGGGATCAGGAGCCCTACCTGCCCGGAGTGCGCTCTCCCCCAGCCCTGCTCGGGGTGGGGTCTCCCCTGGGCCTTGCCCCAGGCCATCTGCCTTGTTCCAGCCCCGCTGACCTCGGACCTCACAGCTTTGCATTGGAACAAAGGTTGATACTCTCTGATTTTGTGTGTTCCTTCTGGAAACGGCTATTTTGGAAGTACTCCAAGGTCACGGGTTTTCTGATTCCTGCTGAGTTATTCTCAGGCTCCTTCCCTCGTGGCCCAACACCGACCTGTCTCTGGTCAGCTGAGGCCAGAGCCTGTTAGGGGGAGCGGGGAGGACGTGACTATCCCTAGAGAGACAGTAGGCGTCTTCGGAGCTCCCTGCAGGGGGCTGTCCTCTGAGGGGGCAGGGTGTGGCGGCAGCGGACACACTGCTGGCTAGCTGCCTGTGCCCCGGCAGCAGGCGGAGCAGCGCGGGCCGTAGGACCGGCCCCAGCGGAGCTGGAGGGAAGATGGCCAGTGTGCAGAGTAGCCTACGACCCAGGAGAAAGGAGGCCTTATGGGGGAGAAAGGAAATCACACACCATGATGACCAGGGAGCTGCTGTCAGCAATGCGCAGGTAGGGCTGAGGCCAGCTGAGTGGAGAGCGAGGCCTGGGATTGAATAGCACAGCCCAGATGTCAGTAAGGAGTGAGAGACAAGAAGAGGCAGGGACCACTTAGGACAGACCCAGGGTGCTCTCGAGAGTGAGGAGGCTCAGCTGGAGGAGGCCAAGGTTGGAAGGTGGGCACTGAGATACTCCTTACCTGAGGACTCGGTTGGAGAGGTGACCAGAGAAGAGACAGAGGTGCCCCGGGTCGACAAGGAGCCTTCAGTATGCAAGGATGAGCTTCCGTGGCCCAGGGTGGAACTGGGCAGGATCACTGTGGTCGCCTGCACAGTGGTACTAGACTGGCCAGATGTGAGGTTGGTCACTGGAGAACTGAGGATGGCTGTCGTTCCCATGGTGGACGACATGGGATGAGACGTGGGGATGTAGGAGGTGAGAGACGTAGACTGAGAGGTGGAAGACAGAGCGTGGGAGGGGAGGGGGCTGGGTGTGGTCCGGGGCGAAGAAGGAAAGACCGTGCTGCTGGATGAGGACAAAACAGAGACGTGGGGCGGAGGTGAGGTGGGCAGAGGGGAGACAGAAGTGCTCATGGCAGTGGAGGCAGATGGGGAAGAAATGGGTATGGTATTTGATATACTCGGGATGCCAGACGAAGCGACAGATTGAGACACAAAAGGAGACGTCGTGGTGTGTGGAGATGGGAAGGACGAGCGGGTGGGCCTGCTGGTGGAGTGGGGAGGCTGGGGCTCC
>NW_027531893.1:15376125-15399788 GCF_008692635.1 Crocuta crocuta | reverse complement strand
AAAAAAAAAAGAGATATCTTATGTCACAAACATATGCAAAATTGGTTAGTCTGGGAATCCCCTAGAGCTAATGATTGCCCAGGGAAATTATACACATCCCATACTGGGCCACTGCAATGACATGGCAATCCTTACTCTTTCATTCTTGGGGTTACTGGGCTATTGCACAGGCTTTTACTAGATAAGGACAGGAAGGATGATGTTATCTATCTTTATCTCATCCTGAAAACGACTCTATTTGGTGATTTCATTCTAATCAGAGGAAGCGAATTTTGTGAAAAGGACTAGCTAAATATGATGATTACTTTTACAAGCCATACAGAGAAGGGGATGGAGTGAAGGGATGAGAGGCAGGTTATTTAATTTGGGTAGGTCAGACAATTCCCCTAAAGATGTGGGTTCTCATCACCAAACATTCCTGAGCCTAGAGAAGGTAAGGAGATCCTGGGCTGGGCACTGAGGAAGGAGCTATGATGAAAAAAAAAGAGTAGTGAAAGTGTCAAAATGAACAATCTGTCAGATTTTAAATTTTTGGAAGCTGTCAATTAAATGATACTCCATTAAACATGGATAAATCCAGATTAAGAAAGACAAAGTTTTGCTATTTGATTAACAGACTGTGTTTCTCTACAATGTCTTTCACTGAAAGGCACCATAGACTATGACGTCTTGCAGTGGATTGCAGGATATCACAGTATGTACACATAGTGAGTATTTGAATATGACTGCAAGAGAAGTGTTTTGTCAGGGGTAGGAAGAGAAGGCAAGTGAAACAAAAGGGTACATAGGTGTTGTAGGCATGTTTGAACCTGCTGCTGTCATTTACAAGCTATGTGGCTTTGGGGAATGTCACTTAATCTCTCCAAGTCTTTGTTTTCTCCTTTGTAAAATGGGAAAAATAATAGTACCTGAATCAGGGGTTCTTGGGTGGCTCCGTCCACTGAGCGTTTGATTCTTGGTTTCAGCTGAGATCATGATCTCACGGGTTCATGGGTTTGAGCCCTGCATCAGGCTCTGTGCTGGCAGTGCAGAGCCTGCATGGAATTCTCTATCTGCCCCTCGCTCACTTGAGCTGTCCCTGTCCCTTCCAAAATTTCTTAATAAAATTTAACAACAACAACAACAACAACAACTGTACCTGAATCAAAGGGTGACTGTGAACTTCAAGTGGGATTTAATATATTTATTTGCTTGGTAGAATGCCTGTACCTGGCAAGAGCTTGATAAGCGAGTGATAGTCTAACTACTGCTGTTGCTGTTATTACTAAGTGTTCTTAAGGAGAAGAAACTAGACTCTCTGAGATACTTTGCTTTCTTCTCCAATTCACTTGAAACTTCTATGAAGATTCATCCTGCAGCCATGGGTTGGAAATAATGCCCTCCAGAAGCTCCAGGAACTGAGTCTGTGGTTCATCATTCAATGATACTCTCCCCCTTCCTTACTATCTCTAAAGACAGTCCCCCTGGTCTTGATTTTAAAATGATTTTATTACTTGATGCTAGAAAGAGTTGATATGACCGCAAACATAAGCCATGGGGAAAGGACATTTTTTTGAGGTACCTACACTGTTCTCATACCTTTGTTCTGAGGACAGTAGATGCCGCAGGATATATAAAATGCCTAGGCCAGTCTGGCTAAATAAATTGAGATTCCCTCCCTCTGGTGATGATTGGCCTGAGGTTTGGGTGACTTGGGGAGGCCTCCAATGTCCCAAACACGTGCACATGTCTCTCTGTATAAAGCCCTGTCCAGGGGTGAGACGGAGTGTCTTAGCCTTTCATTTCCTTGCTAAAATCCAGGATTTTGCTGGAGTCTGCAGCTGTCTATTTATCAGTCTACTTGTGATAGTATTTCTAGTGTCTCTCCCTCGTCCCTTTCTCCTACTCCTCCAGTCTTCCATCATTTTTTTTTACCAGTCTCTCTTACTATTTTTATCAAGCTTTTTTAGTCCCTTCTTCTCTTCCTTCCTTTTCACCTCACTTCCTTCCTCCCTCTCTCCTTTCCTTCTTTCCCTCCAATTCTTTTTCCTCCCTTCCACATTCCTCCCTCCCTTTCTTTCTTAATTACTTCCTTTGCTGATCTATTCTTTCTCTCTTATATTTCTTTTTGTCTCTGTTCACCTCTCCTTTCCTCTCTTTCATTCCCTCACTTTATTCTTTCAATATGTAACATGAGACTTTATGCTAATAGCCAGGGAATGTCAAAAATCAGATGATCAGATGTCTTGACATAAGGAATCTCATATCCCCAGAAGAAGGCAGAAAGCCCTATGAGAAATGGAAGATAGAAGAAGGGCAGGGTCCAAAAGAGTGCCCTTGGAGGTCTCACTGGGCCCCATCTTGCCCAGACTTCTTCCATTCCTGTTCTCGAAGGTTTTTCTGTTAGATTTTCCTGTGATAGTTCTGGGAAAGTCTGAGCCAAAATCCGCCTCTTGGGAGATGTCAATCCAGGATGGGCCATCTGTGACCCCAGTGGAGTTGGAATTTTCAGAAGGACTTCTCAGGGGAAGCTCTTGAGGCTGGAGGCTCTGAGTGAGTGAGGGCAGCCCCTAGGGAATAAGGAGCTTCAGAAAGTGCTCTGGGACAAGGAAAAGAAGAGAATGACTGGAGCAGGACAGAAAGGTCTACTCAATAGTGTCTGATGTACTCTAGGACAGGGGAGAAGCAGCACAGCAAACACAACACTGCACAGTCCTCAGACACCTGAGCTTTGACCCCAGACTCTCGGGGCTGCATTCTCTCCCGTACAAGCCACCTGGCATTGGACAGGTGACTTGGCTTTTCTGAGACAGTTTCCCCACTGAGTTACCTGGAGGATAGCAACAACTTTTTTGGGTTGTTGTGAAGAGAAAATAAAATTACACAGGCTAAGTTCTTGGCATGAGTAAACACTATAAATATCTTAACTGTGGTTATTAACCTGGACTAGAGGCTCCAGACATTTAAGGGTTAGGAAACCTGACTTTGAATTCCAGCTCAGCCATTTCTTGGTGTGCCCTTGGCAGAACTACAAAATCTCTCCAATTCCATTTTTCTTAACTATAGGGGAAAAAATTGTTTGCTGTGAAGGACACTTCCATCTCTAATATTCCTGAATCCTACGATGGGGTGATGAAGACAGCTCACAGAGACTTTCTGTGACAAGGCTCAGCTTTGCCAAAACTTTGGCCTTGGAGTCAGATGGCCTTAGGCTTGATAAATCACAAGAGAAATATTGATATGGAAAAAGTTACTTTCTTAACAGCTAATGTGGGAATCTTCTACAACCAAGACAGACTTTGTTGATGAAGGAGTTTGTTAAAATCACAATGGGATGGAGCAGTGATTGTCAAACTATAGCCTGTGGGCAAAATCCAGCCCTCCTCCTCTCTTTGTAATTAAAGTTTTATTGAAACACAGCTACACCCATTCATTTTCAATGGTCTCTGGCTGCTTTAGCACAACAAGGGCTGGGTTGAGTACCTAACATATTAACTAGTGGGACCCTGGGGTGTAGAAAGAGGGTAGAGACTAGCCTCATAGGAGTACCAGGGAGTGCTTGGTCCCAGGAAGGGAGGAAGAGGTAGAAAGAATGCTGCCCAAACATGTAGAGGAGAGACTGTTAAATCACACATCTCTTGAGTAATATGACTGTGGATTCATTGGATCCTCCAAAATATTCATTTACAATTCAAAATTCATAATTTATTTGGCATGATTCATTTTCTAGTGTCCTTTTAAAATACTTACTAAATGCGTATGTGCATTATGTGCCTTATGTCTTACAAATATTAGCACTTACAACCTGTCAAGGGGTAACATCATTATCCCCATTTCACAGATAAGGGAACTGAGACACAATGAGATTGTTATGTAAGTAATGGAAATGAATTTTGGATGCAACTGTCTAATTCAAGAGGCTGTGCGATACTGATTGCCCACTATGTATTTGAGGCTGAAAGTATGTGGTGGAATTTTAATGTGCTGCCCACAACCCCCTGTAAGAATGATTTAACCCTTCCATCACCCACTGCCAGACCTCTTAGAGGAGTCATGCAGCCAAAGAAAGCTGCCTATCCCAGGGCCATATTCCCCTCCCAGTACAGCCTGCACCCATGTCTGATCGACATAGGGCTATAAAGTCTGCAAGGCTCCCCACCTTGCCTGCACCTCAGGAAACTCTGAAAGGTTGTCCTAGCTGCAGAACTCTCCATGGAGGTGGTTGAGGCCCCTGGTGAGACTACACCACAGTGCACCTTCACCTTCTGCCCAATCCTGCCCCTTCTCATTCTTTCATTTCCCTTCCCTTCCTTTCTCTTTCTTTCCTCAAGTGTTGATCCAAAAGCACTCCCTAATTAGCCTCTTGCATGTTAATCTCCTTCCCAGAGTATGCTTCTCAGAGAAGATTCATGTATGACAATTAGTCTGTGCTCAGTGAGCTTCTGGGTTACATACAAATTTCATTAGTTTTAGGCTTAACATAGCCACTATCAAGGAGGAGCCAAGATGGCGGGACAGCATGGATTTTTTTTTCCTTCTCGTGTCATAAAATACAGCCCGATCAACATTAAGCCATCCTGCACACCTAGAAAACTGATTTGAGCATTAACACCACAGTCTACACAACCTGAGCCACAGAACTCAGCAGGTACGTGGCACCGAGAGATGAACTGGGGGAGAGAGAAGCTACAGTGGGCAGGGAGCTATTTTTGCTTGCGGAGAGAGGTCAGAGATGGGGGGAGAGTCTAGGAAAGGCACAGCCCCAAAAGCAGGTAGAGAGAAAGTGGAAACATACACAGGGACTACACTAAAAAGGGAGAAAGGAGAGGGTTTAAATTCCATTAAGACTCTATAAACAGGGAGAGTGCAGAGTCTGAAACTCTGCAGCTCGATACCTGGCAATGCTCTGGTGATAAGGGTCAATCCTCAGGAGGAGAGTGAAGTCCAGTGATCCTTGGACCACCCAGGAGAGGTGGCTCCCCTGCTGGGAGGACATTTGGTAGAGGCTTTGTGGGCACCCCACAGTCAAAGGCCCCAGTGGACCCCAGAGAACAACCACATTTGCTGGTGCTGGAAAAAGGTCGTTAAGGGGGAAACCTGGTGCCAGATGTGTGTTGTGATTTTCCATAATCCCTGAAACGCTGCTGTTATACAATCACGTGAATTTTTTCTGGGTTCGGGGGGGGCTGGTACCCAGTCTCTGGGCATCAGCAGCAGCACAGTCTCTTGAACAGTCCTGGGTGCAGGTGGCATCTGGCTATTGCTCGGTGAGACCCTCCCCCAGAGGGTCAGAACTGGTCAAAGCCGTGGTCGCTCAGAGGTGAGCAGTCAGGAAAAACAGCCAATCTGAGATAAAACTCAAAAAGGAGCTGTTGTCTGGCAACCCCATGCTTTGGTCACAGACAGTGTAAAAGGAGAGACTGGATGGAAACAGGAGATAAGAACAGGTTCCCAATTGTTGATTGCGGAACACAGTTCCGATCCTACAGATTGGGTAGCTGAGTGACACCATTTTCACCTCTTCAACGCATATGTACACACATCTACAAGAACCACAACAATCCACCCCAGTAAGTTATGTAGCGCCATCTAGTGGAGGTCAGAGGGATTATACCAAGTCCCGCCCACCTGGGCCAACCTTGTTCTTCAGGAACAACACAAGTTTCTCTGCCTGCTTAGTTTACTGACTATAAAGTGCTTCATGGTTTGACTTCTAGGCGGAAACGATGTAATTTCAATCATATTTCAGTCTGTTTACTGGTCCAATTATTCAATTTTCTTTCTTTCTTTTCTTTTTGTGAATACAGGAAGAGAAAAAATTATTTTTATTTCCAATTTTTATCAGTTTTTTTCTACTATATATTTATGTAAAATTTTCAAATTCTATTTTACTTCCAGCATTTCATTTTATTCTATTTCATTGTATTCATTTTTTCAAATTTTCAAATATTGTCCTTCCCCCCACCCCCTTTTTTTCACTAATCTGTCAAGCTCCTTTCACCGTCCACACAAAAACCCACTTAGGATCTAGCATCATTTATTTGATTTTTTTGTGAGTGTGTGTGTTGTTACTTTTCTAATATCAATTTTTTTTTACCTCAGTAATTCCCTTTCTTCTTTCAAAATGACAAAATGAAGGAATTCACTCCAAAAGAAAGGTCTGGTGAAAGGACAGCCAGGGACTGAACCAACACAGATACAAGCAAGATGTCTGAACCAGAATTTAGAATCACAATTATAAGAATACTAGCTGGGGTGGAAAATAGATTAGGATCCCTTTCTGTGGAGATAAAAAGAAATAAAAGCCACTCAGGATGAAATAAAAAATGCTATAACTGAGCCGCAATCTTGAATGGATGCCACGGCAGCAAGGATGGATGAGGGAAAACAGCAAATCAGCGTTTAGAGGACAAACTTATGGAGAACAATAAAGCAGAAAAAAGAGGGAGACTAAGGCAAAAGCCCTTGACTTAAGAATTAGAGAAATCAGTGGCTAGAATCATAAGGATTCCAGAAGATGAAGAGAGAGAAAAAGGGGTATAAGTGTTAGGTGAGCAAATCATAGTGGATAGCTTTCCTTATATGTGGAAAGACACAGATATCAAAATCCAGGAAGCACAGAGGACTGCCATTAGATTCTACAAAAACCTACCATCAACATGGGGGAAAAAGTCCTCAACCTACAAGGGAAGACAGATCAGGTTTCCAGCAGACCTATCCACAGAAACTTGGCAGGCCAGAAATGAGTGGTAGGATATATTCAAAGTGCTGAACTGGAAAAAAATATGCAGCCAAGAATTCTTTACCTAGCAAGGCTGTCACTCAAATTAGAAGGAGAGTTTACAAATTACACAGACAAACAAAAATTAAAGGAGTTTGTGACCACTAAGTCAGCTCTGCAAGAAATTTTAAAGGGCACCTTCTGAGGGGAGACAAGATGAAACACAAACACACACACACACACACACACACACACACACACACACACACACAAAGACCAAAGGGAACAAAGACTAGAAAGAAATAGAGAACACCACCTAACACTCCAAGTGTATAAGAAACATTATGGCAATAAATTTATGTCTTTCAGTACTCACTCTAAACATCATTGGATTAAATGCTCCAATCAAAAGACATATGGTAACAGAATGGATAAGAGAACAAGATCCATCTACATGCTGTTTACAAAAGACCCACTTTAGACCTAAAGACATCTTCATATTGAAAGTAAGGTGAACCATCTATCATGCTAATGGTCAACAAAAGAAAGCCAGTGTAGCCATACTTATATCACAAAATCTACACTTTAAAAGACTGTAACAATAGATGAAGAAGGATATTATACCATAATTAAGGGGTCAATCCACCAAGAAGACCTAACAATTGAAAACATTTATGCTCCAAATGTAGGGCACACAAATTCATAAATCAATTAATCACAAACATAAATAAACTGATCATCATACCATAATAGTAGGGGACTTCAGCACCTCACTTAATAGCAATGGAGAGATCATCTCAATCGGAAAATGAACAAGGATTCTAAGGGCCACATTCACCCCAGTGTTTACAGCAGCAGTGTCAACAACAGCCAAAGTATGAAAAGACCCCAAATGTCCATTGATGGATGAATGGATAAAGAAGATGTGCTGGTGTACACACACACACACACACACACACACACACTCACACACAAAGGAGAATACTCGACAATCATAAAGAATGAAATCTTGCCATTTGTAACTACATTTATGGAACTAGAGGACACTATGCTAAGTGAAATTAGTAAGCGAAAGACAAATATCATATGACTTCACTCATATGAGGACTTTAAGATATAAAACACATGAACATAAGGGAAAGGTAGCAAAAATAATATAAAAACAGGGAGGGGGACAAAATCATAAGAGACTCATAAATAGGGAGACCAAGCAGAGGGTTACTGGAGGGTTTGTGGGAGGGGGGATAGGCTAAATGGGTAAGGGGCATTAAGGAATCTACTCCTGAAATCAGTGTTGCACCTTATGCTAACTAACTTGGATGTAAATTAAAAAAATAAACTAAAAAAAACCATAGCTATTCTCATCTCTACCCTAGACTCAAAAATACTTTTCTCCCTTTCCCTGGGGCAAGCTCCTATCTTGTACCCACTACCAAAAACTGGGTACCCCTTTAGTGTCAACCTCCATGTCTTAGTTCCCTGCCCTAGAGTGAAAACAGGTGTAGTGGATTCTGTGCTTTTTGCCTTTTCTAGTAAGAGCACCTCTATTTTCCCGCGGAGAAATGCTCCTCTCTCCCTCAATCCATATCATGGGTGTAAGTCAGTCTTTTCTCCATCTTTCATGCACTTGTTTCAGAGGTGATCACCTGACCCAGATCCGGCCAGAGTGTTCCATCACTCTGCTGATGGGGATTGATTTAATGATGGGCCCATGACTTAAATTGGTCTAATGAGAATCAACCTGAAGACTTTTGCTGGTGTTTTGAGGGGAAAAGATGCTCTTATATTATTTGATTTCCTAACTGCTAAAAATTATATTCGGAGCTGCTGGTAGCCATTACAAAGGGGGAGCATATATACCTTGTGCTAATCCTGTTAGACACATGGTTCAAAATACTGAAAACGTTTGGAGATCACAAGTTTTCTGAAACAAAAATGTTCCACCAAAAGTCACTAGATACCCAGCTTGCTAAGTCATGCTCATTCTTGATTCCCTTCCTAACAGCCTTTCTCAAAAACACCAAGTGGTACTCCATTCAAAGAGAATGGATTTGAGCTCAGAAAAGTCTCAAGCCCCGGTCATGTATCTCTGTAGAGGGAAAGTGCTTTTCTTACTCAGCATCCATCTGGCCTTGATGGCCATGCTTGAGTGGGAGTGTTCTGCCATCTTGGGAAGGCCACTAGTCCAACTGGTGAAGTGGATGGCAGCTGCTTCTTGGCTTCCAGTCTTCACACAGCAATGAGTGGCAGATGCTTCTCTGACAAAGACACAAACTGTCACATTTTCAGTTCTGCCATGGACATCAGAGGTCCTTGAGACTCATCTTTCTCCACCTTCCTCCATGCTGGCAAGGGCAAGTCAGCCAGCCCACTTCAAAAAGGGAGCTTATGAATGGTTCAGATCAAGAGATCCAGTCAGACTTGGACTAGAAAACCACTCAGATTTGGCACTGTTAACGATGTCACTCTGGACTATTTATTTAACTTCTCTGAGTTCCATTTTCTGTATCTGTGAAATGGCACCATTAAGTCTCATAGAGTTAATGAGAAAAGAAAATTAATCATAACACAAAAAAAGAGCAAAGAAAATGAGCACCTTGCTCAGCAAAATCTCAGTAAATGTTAACCTGATTGTTGTAGGGAACTCGTGAACAATACAAGGTAAATAGTAGGTGCTCTTTTAGTATCAGTTCTTGCAGTACAGCGTCTTGTAGAGAATAACTAGACTTACATTTCACAATTTACAAAGCTGATTTTGCACATTCCTCGTGATGAAAAGCTTTTACCCCGGCTCACTTTCTTCCCACTCATAACACTTCAGGATCCACAGTGCAGACCTATTAACCACCTCCAGCGTGTCCCCACCATGATGGCTATGCTGAGTCAGGCACACAGAAAAACAGACACATCCCCTCCCTGAGTTCTCCTTCCCTCAGACCATAATATCTCACTGTGGCCTGGAAGAGCCTCCATGGGGCCCCAAGTTCTACAGTTGTTTCTACCTCCTGTGATTACTCCTGTGATTTGACCACAATTATGTCTTCCTCCTTATATATGAGAATATCTGTTGCATGTGAGAGAGGCCAGGAAAGAGAGGGTGGGAACGAAGGAAATTTGTGGAAGAGTTTCTGTGACTCTTTCTTACACCTCTCAACTTGTCATCTCTCATCTCTAAAAGTTGATGATTCTCGAATTTCTGTTTCCATCTCAGATGTTAAACCCTTCAATGCAATTTCTTTTCACCTCCAATCCCTTCTTTTCTTTTTCCCACACACATTTTTGATTGAGATATAATCAACATATATAAACTGTACTATTTTTAGGTGTCCTGCATAATAATTTGATACATGGATATATTATGAAATGCTTACTACACAAGGTAACATTCATCACCACACATAATTACAATTTTTTTCTGGTGATAGTAACTTTAAAAGATTTACTTTCTTAGTGACTTTTAAATACACCAGACATTATTGTTAACTAGAGTCCCCATGCTGTATGTTACATCCCCAGGATCTATTTATCTTAAAATGGGAACTTCTCATCCCTTCTTGAACATCACATGAGCACCCCTAACAGTTACCAAACTGAACCTGTCATCTTATCACAACACCCCAATATCTGTTTCTCCCTATGCTCTTCACTTCAGTGAAAGCCTGAAGCATCTGCCCAGCTTCCCGAGTGTCTGTGACTTCTCCATCTCCCTGGCTTTCTTTCCCTACCATACGTCATTCATCAAAAAGGTGTTCTCAAAGTGCCTGGGTGGCTCAGTTGGTCAAGCGCCCAACTTTGACTCAAGTCATGACCTCATGGTTTATGGGTTCTAGCCCCGTGTTGGACTTTTGTACTGACAGCTTGGAGCCTGGAGCCTGCTTCAGATTCTGTGTCTCCCTCTCTCTCTGCCCCTCTCCTTGTCACACTGTCTCTCTCTCTCACAAAAATAAATAAACATACAAAAAGGTGTTCTTAATTTCCTCCCAATTGCCTCTTAAATCCACTTACTTATATCTGTCTCAACCACCTCTCCTAAGCTTCAAGCCACCATCATGCCTTGTCTCCTGTCTGGGGTTCCCGCACCCACTCCTGCCCTCCTTCATCCCATCTCTATGCACCATCCAGCGTGATCTTTTAAAAACAGTATATGATTGCATCATTCAATCTATCCATGCTTTTCCATTCCTCACTGGATAAGGATGCAGAATCCTCCCCATGGCACCCAGGGTCATGCCCATCTGTGCAGCATCACTTGCCACTAGTTTCTCCTTGCTGTCCTCAAATACACAGACATCCTTTCAGGTTTTCTCATAATTTGCAAGCTTCTTTCCTCTCTGTGCTGTTCCCTCTGCTTGAGGCACCCCTCTCTGTCTCTTCTCCTGGCTGAATCCCACGTATCCTGCGGATCTCATCAGAAATATCACTGAGACTTCAGTGACCCTCTCAGATTAGTCAGCTCAGGTCTCCTTTTATGATAGGGAATGACAACAATTTTGTGCAAAGGGCCAAATAGAAAATATTTTAGGTCCTGTGGGCCATATGCTGTCTGTCCCAAATACTCAAGTCTGCCATTGTGGTGCAAAAGCAGCTAGAGATTATATGTAAATAGGGCATGGCTGTGTTCCAATAGACCTTTATTTACAGAAACAATCTGTGGACCAGATTTGGCCGATAGGTCATAGTTTCCCAACTTTTTTTTCTCAGTAAGTTCTTATAAAATTCTCATGCCACTTATCCAATTTGTGATTAAATAATTATGTGTGCTATTAATAGTTAGATGGGTATCTTTCTCCAAAGATCTTTAAGGCCCATGGTACATTGGCCATGTTTTGTTTACTCTGTATTAGCAACCTCTAGCACAGTGCTTGCTGCATAGCTTACTTAAATAGTTAGTAAAAGGGTGGTTTTTCCTATGAGGAGACACAGCATGCTATGTGGAGGGGACATCTTTTGGGAGGGGTGGTTCAAGGTCTCTGCCATCAGCTTCCTTCACAAGGGAGAGGGTAACCAGACCAGGTGATCAATTACCAACCTGCTTGTATGCACTCCAGGGTCACCAGCCACCACTCAGGCACTTGGAACAGCATCATGGCCACAGAGTCCACATGCACAGGCTGCATGCACCCCATAGGGCATTGGCTGCCTGCTGGCTGAGTTTGCTCAGTTTGCTGAAGTTCCACATTATTTCATTCCCATCACTGCTCGCACAACACAGGGCTGGGTTTGGAGGTCACTTGCCAGCCTGAAGAAAGAGAAGACCTGCTGATCAGAATGGGTCGCCACACACACATGTAGAATAAATTCCCCACCTTAGATTGTCACATCGATGGTTAGTAGACTTTTTGATATCAATCCCCGTATACATTTCAATGAGCTATTATTTCTATGGGTTCTATCAATCAATACCTACTCTACTAGAAATTAAAACTGGGACATTTTATAAGTGTGTGTGCTTTTAATAATAACAGTAACAAACCATTCTATTTTACCACAAATGAGATGTGTTTTAGTAAAAAGGTAAGTATACTTTCTTTAAAAAAAAAAAAAAGAAAGAAAGAAAGAAAAGAAAAAGAAGACGGGCCTCATTTAAAAAATTTTTTTAATTTTTTTTTTTTAATTTCTGAGAGTGAGAGAGACACAGCATGAGCAGGGGAGGGTCAGAGAGAGAGAGGGAGACACAGAATCTGAAGCAGGCTCCAGGCTCTGAGCTGCCAGCACAGAGCCCGACGCAGGGCCCGAACCCACGAGCTGTGAGATCATGACCTGAGCTGAGATCGGACGTCCAACCGACTCAGCCACCGAGGTGCTCCAAGAGGGGCTTCATTTTACATTTTTGCAAATCTCTTTCATACTATCCTTAATAGAGGACAGTTAGTTTTTTGAACTGTTTCTGTCACTTAGTTGCACAGTCACCTGCCATGTAGCCTCTGAAATAACCAGTGTCCTTGGGAGAGCATGGTCCTTGGGAGAGTGAAAAAGGCGATTGTTCTCTTACATTTGTTTGTTTCCCACTCTCTATTTATCTATTTTTGTTGTTCTTTTCTATTATGGTCAAATATATATACCATAATATATATATATTTTTAAAATGTTTTATTTCTAGGAGAGAGAGAGAGAGAGAGAGGCAGCGTGAGGAGGGGACGGTCAGAGAGAGAGGGCAGACTGCCCTCCCAGACTGAGCTGGCAGTCAGCACAGAGCCCGACATGGGGCTCGAACCCACGAACCACGAGATCATGACCTAAGCGAAAGTCGGACGCTTAACCAACTAAGCCACCCAGGCGCCCCTAAAATATCTAATTTTAACCATCTTTAAGTGTACAGTTCAGTGGCATTAAGTCCATCCACATTGTTATGCAGTAATCACCACCATCCATCTGCAGAACCCTCTCATCTTTCTAGACTGAAATTCTGTCCCTATTTTGCAAGAACTCCCCAATGGCCCCTCATCCTAGCAACTGGCAACCAGCTTCTACTTTCCTTCCCTATGAATTTGACTACTCCAAGAACCTCAGATAAATGGAAATACACAACATCTGTCTTTCTGTGACTGGCTTATTTCACTTAACATAGTATCTTCAAGGTTCATCCTCATTATAGCATACAACAGAATTTCATTTTTAAAAGGCTAAACAACATTCCTTCATATGGATATATCATATATTTTTTTAAATCCATTCATCCATTGTTCCTACCTTCTGGCTATTTGTGCACCCTGTTATCAGCATGGGTGCACAAATCTCTCTTCAAGATCAGGCTTTTCATTTTTATTTTTTCCACATATTTTTTAAATGTCTTCTTTGATTTCCTGGTTGGCCCAGTCATTGTTTAGTAGTATGTTGTTTAACCTTCGTGTATTTGTGGTCTTTCAAAATTTTTTCTTGTGGTTGACTTCTAGTTTCACAATATTGTGGTCAGTAAATATGCATGTTATCAGGACACCTGGGTGGCTCAGTCGGTTAAGGGTCCGAATTGGGCTCAGGTCATGATCTCACAGTCCATGGGTTCGAGCCCCATGTCGGGCCTTGTGCTGACAGCTCAGAGCCTGGAGCCTAATTCAGATCCTGTGTATCCCTCTCTCTCTGCCTCTCCCTTGCTCACTCTCTGTCTCTCAAAACAAAGACATAAAAAATTAAAAAAAAAAAAAAGAGAAAATATGCATGGTATGCTCTAGATCTTTTTGTACCTGTTGAGGGCTGATCCCTGACCTAGTATGGAGAATCTCCCATGTGCCCTGAGATGAACGTGTATTTTACTGCTTTAGGATGGAATGTTCTGAATATATCTGTGAAGTCCATTAGGTCCAGCGTGTCATTCAAAGTCATTGTTTCCTTGTTGATCTTCTTCTACTTAGATAATCTTTCCAATACTGTAAGTGGAGTGTTAAGTAAGTCCCCCACTAGCATTATTATCAATGAGTTCCTTTATGTTTGTTATTAGATGTTTTATATATTTTGGTTCTTCATATTAGGGGCATCAATATTTACAATTGTTACCTCTTCTTATTGGATAGTCTGCTATGTTATGATACAGTGCCTTTCTTTAGCTCTTGTTACAGTCTTTAGTTTAAAATCTGGTTTGTCCCATATAAGTAATGCTACTCTGGCTTTCTTTTGTTATCAATTTGCATGATAAATGTTTCTACATGCTCTCACTTTCAATCTGCAGGTGTCACTAGGTCTAAATTGAGTCTTTTGAGGAAACCACCAAAACCCTAGAGAACAAAGCAGGAAACAACCTCCTTGACCTCAACTACAGCAATTTCTTACTCAATACATCTCCAAAGGCAAGGGAATCAAGAGCAAAAATGAACTATCGGGAACTCATCAAGATAAAAATCTTCTGCACGGCAAAGGAAACAATCCATAAAACTAATAGGAAACCAATGAAATGGGAAAAGACAGTCGCAAATGACATATCAGGTAAGGGCTAGTATCCAAAATCCATAAGAAACTCACCAAACTCCACACTCGAAAACAAATAATCCAGTGAAGAAATGGGCAGAAGATATGAACAGACACTTCTCCAAAGAGGACATCCAGATGGCCAGCAGACACATGAAATGATGCTCAGCGTCCCTCTTCATCAGGGAAATACAAATCAAAACCACACTGAGATACCACCTCACGCCAGTCAGAGTGGCTAAAATGAGCAAATCAGAGGACTCCAGATGCTGGTGAGGATGTGGAGAAATGGACACCCTCCTACACTGTTGGTGGGAATGTAAACTTGGTGCAGGCCCTCTGGACAACAGTGCGGATGTTCCTCAAAAAATTACAATAGAACTCCCCCATGAGCCAGCACTAGCACTGCTAGGAATTTTCCCAAGGTATACAAGAGTGCTGATGCATACAGGCACATGTATACCCCAATGTTCATAGCGGCACTTTCAAGTATAGCCAAGTCATGGAAAGAGCCTAAATGTCCATCAAATGATGAATGGATCGAAAAGATATGGTTTATCTATACAATGAAATACTACACGGCAACGAGAAAGAATGAAATCTGCCCATTTGTAGCAATGTGGATGGAAGTTGAGAGTGTTATGCTAAGTGAAATAAGTCAGGCAAAGGAGGATAGATACCATATGTTTTCACTCATATGTGGAACAGGAGAAACTTAACAGAGGATCGTGGGGGAGGGGAAGGGAAAAACAGTTAAGGAGAGGAAGGGAGGCAAACCATAAGAGACTATTAAATACTGAGAACAGAATGATGGTTGATGGGGGTGGGGGAGAGGGGAAAAGGGGCGATAGGCATGAAGAAGGACACTTGTTGGGATGAGCACTGGATGTTATATGGAAACCAACCTGACAATAAGGTATAAAAGAAAAATTAAAAAATAAAATACATATATTGAGTCTTTTGTAGGTAGCATATACATGGGTCTTGTTTTTTTTAATCCATTCTGATGGACTCTGTCATTTGATTGGGGCAGTTAGTACATTTATATCCACAGCAATTACTGACTGATATGTATTTACTGCCACTTAATTACTTGTTTTGTTTCTGGAGATTTTCTCTGTTCCT
The DNA here is from genome assembly GCF_008692635.1 of Crocuta crocuta. Taxonomy (NCBI): domain Eukaryota; kingdom Metazoa; phylum Chordata; class Mammalia; order Carnivora; family Hyaenidae; genus Crocuta; species Crocuta crocuta. The sequence continues at coordinate 15,384,064 of NW_027531893.1, read as the reverse complement.
TTCTTGTCTTTGTCATCTCTGGCCTTTCCTTTCCACTCAAAGAATCCCCTTTAATATTTTGCAGGATTGGGTTTGTGGTCATGAAATCCTTTAGATTTTGTTCATGTGGGAAACTCTTGATTTCTCCTTCTATTCTGAATGATGACCTTGCTGGATGGAGAATTCTTGACTGCAGATTTTTCCAATTCAAGACATTAAATATATCATGCCACTCCCTTCTGGCTTACCAAGTTTCTTTTGAGAGATGTGCAGCTAGCCTTATGGGTTTCCCTTGTAAGCAAGGGACTTCTTTAGCCTTACTGCTTCTAGGATTTTTCCTGTATCATTATATTTTGCAAATTTTATTACAATATGTCTTTTTGTTACACTGCCTTTGTTTATTTTGATGGAAGTTTCTGCCTCCTGGATTTGGATGTCTGTTACTTCCCCAGAATAGGGAAATTTTCAGCTATTATTTCCTCACACAAATTTTCCGCCCCCTTTTCTCTCTCTTGTTCTTCTGAGACTCCTATAATACAAGTGTTTGATGGAGTCACTGAGTTTCCTAAGCAAGACACTGCTTTTCATTCTTTGGCATATACTCAAGAGTGAAACTACTAGTAACTTTATTTTATTTAATTAATTAATTTTTCTTAGAGAGGCAGAGAGACAGTGAGTGCACAAGTTGAGAGAGGGGCCAAGGGAGTGGGAAATCTCATGCAAGCTCCACACCCAGTGCAGAGCTCAATGTGGGGCTTGATCTTATGACCTTGGGATCATGACCTGAGCTGATATCAAGAATTAGATGCTTAACTGACTGAGCCACATGGGTGCCCCATATAGTTATTCCATTTTAAATAGTTTTAAGGAGCTGCCATAGTGTTTTTCATAGAAGCTTTACCTTTTTACATACCCACCAGTGTGCACAAGGATTCCAGTTTGTCTTAGTTTTATTTTGAAATAGTTTTAATTTCACAGATTACCCTGAAAGAGTCCCAGGAACCTCAGGGGTTTCCATATCATAGTTTGGGATCAGTAACACAAAGTCAAAGAAAAAATCCATTCCTGCTCCCTGCTACTCTCCCTGCCTTATACATCTCTCTTCTAAAGTCTGGATTAAACATCTGTCTTCTGAAGTCTGGATTTGTGCTTTGTCCTGCACCAGTTACCTCCTCTTCCCTCTGGTTCTTCAGCCCCAGTGGTTAGGAACATTAATCCATGACGGTACAGCTCAGCTATATAGGAACAATACATATAGAGGAGCTATATATGGTTAAGGACTGAGGACCTGAGTCTGTCTGGATTTGAATTTGGCTTCCACTCCCACTGCATTGTGTGCTCTTGAAGAAGTTGTTACTCTTGCCCCATGTCTCAGTCTTATTTGTAAATGGGGGATAGTCCTAGAAAACCATTTAGATGAGTGAGGATTGAAATTTTATTCATATCAAGCATCTGGCCACAATTAAATATCTAGAATGCCTCTGGTAGGGAGCATTAGGAACAGGTTACCTCAGTTCTCCTGGAGAGGGAAGCTAGTTTGACTTCAAAACCGGTCCAAGTGAGTTTTATTAACTCATTCAAATTAAAGTTTTATTTATGAAAGAGGACTTCAACCATCTCCACTTTGACCCCAGTCTGTACTTGCTAACTAATAAAATTCTTTCCAGGTTACCTGTTAACTACTCAGGTTAAAGACCCTGTGGACAAAGCATCCCTTGCTAGAAATGAAACTACTCCCTCAAGCAAAAATGACTTCCCTGATTTAGCAAGACCTCGGGGACTGACCCCAAGGCAAACACTCCACCTGACCTTTACTGCCCTGCTTCCTATGGTCACCAATCTTTGTCCTATATTTTCCTTACAAAAGCCTGGAAATATTTTCAACACTTTGGAGACAGTGTCTGAGATGCTAGTCTGCTGTCTTCCCCATGTTGACCTCACTGAAATACATTCCTTTCTTATTTGTCACCACTTGCCTCTCTGCCTTTGAATTTTGTCAGTGCTGAGTGGCCAAATCTGGTCTATTTGGGACCCTAGAGCCAGGTGCTCTTGCATCCCTTCATACCAGCTACATTTCCTTTTTCAAAGAGTAAACAAGTAAAAGTTTTTCTTTAGAAAAATAGATTCTCGTACAGGAAACAGTAAATTATAGCAAGACTAGAATGGGAGACTTGGAGAACTGTCTTTGGACTCGAATTCACACACCTGCATGGACAGAGAGGGTTGGGAGTGATTGATCCTTCCTGTTGATCACCTGGCTGCAGCAGATCTGGGGAGTGAGGGTTGTGGTCCTGGAACAGCAATTGGGGCCTCACAAATAGAAGGAAATTCAAGAAAAAGTAATTCCTCCACCCAGGGAAAGGGGCAAAAAATCCCCCAGACCTGTGTGGTTGGCACATTCTAGAGCCAGGTTCCCCAGGGTAAGCCACGGAATACCATTCCCCCTGGAAATATCTGGTTTGGCTATTAGTCAACAAATATTTATTGGCTACTTCTCTCAGATGAACACAAAGATGATTAAGACAGATCTCTTCCAGTTTGGAGTCGAGATAGCTAAAAGTACAGAGAAATGATTCGGTTCATTTAGATACTGTTAAGGGTGGTTAGAGGTCAAATCATGTCACAGCTCTGCTCAGTGTCCACCACTGAATCCCAATTTCATGCAAAAGAAACTTCCAAGTATTTACCACATTATCCAAGTTCCTGCATGGCCTTCACCCACATTTCTGTCCTCTGTGGCTTGATGTCCTGCCCATTTACCACATACTCGCTGCCCATTCAGATCCACTGGCACACCCTGCCCAGGACCACTGACTTTGCTGTTTCTTCTCAGACCACTTTCCCCCACATGTCTATGGATAACCCCCTCTCCTCCTTCAAATCTTTGACACAGATTTTTCTCACCTTCTCAGTGAAGCTTACCTTCACCACCTACTCCAAATGGTAATTCACCTCCAAAATGGCCCTGCTTTCCATCTCCTTTATGCTTTTTCCTGAATACTCAACACTTTCTAACATGTTAATGAATTTACTTATGCATAATTTTTTGCTTCTGTCTCTTTCCATTAGAATCTAAAGTGCTGAGGGAAGAGATATTTGCTTGTTTTGGCGGTGATTTAGCTTGGGAACTTAGAACAGTATGTAGCACACAGTAGGTACTCAGTAAACATTACTGTGAATGAATAAGGTCTATGCACAAAAACACAGACTGTGGAAATAAGAAGAAACACCACACACACCATGGGGAAGGCTGGGTTGAGGAAGTAGGAGCAGCTTTAAGCTGGATTTAAGTTTGGTTTTAGATTAGAACAAAATGAGGTGTGAGAAGGAATAAAAGGTTATGGAATCTGTACAGGGCATATGGTCCTTTGGGTGTGGCAGAGACGGTGGACAGAGGGGGTCTGGATATCGGTAGCAGGAGAAAAAAATCTACAAATCTATTCTCTGTCTGTATTCCATGAAGCCTAGCCCACTAACTATCTCCATTATTTCTGCCACTATACAGTTAGGGGGTGTCTTAGGATCTCCCCAAAAGATCCTTAGCATGGGCTCAGAGAAATCTTTGCAAAAAAATTACTTAAAAGCTGAGCCTCAGTATAGTTGAGCATCCGGCTAGGGACAGGCAAAGTGGGTGAACAAAGGTACTCTTTCTAACACCATACACAATAAATTCAAAATGGATTAAAGACCTAAATGTGAGACCTGAAACCATAAAAATCCTAGAACAAAAGGCAGTAATCCCTTTGACATTAGCCACAGCAACTTTTTTCTCAATATGTCTCCTGAGGCAAAGGAAACAAAAGCAAAAATAAATTATTGGGACTTCATCAAAATAAAAGGCTTCTGGGGTACCTGGGTGGCTGTCGGTTAAGTGTCTGACTTCGGCCTGAGTCTTACAGTTCATGAACTCGAGCCCTGTGTCATGCTCTGTGCTGACAGCTAGGAGCCTGGAGCCTGCCTTGGATTCTGTCTGTGTGTGTCTCTCTCTGTCCCTCCCCCACTCATGCTTTGTCTATCAAAAATAAACATTAAATAAGTAAACAAATAAAAATAAAAAGCTTCTGCACACTTAAGGCAACAATCAAGAACTAAAAGGCAACCTAGGGAATGGGAGAAGATATTTGCAAATGACACATCAGATAAAGAGTTTGTATCCAAAAAATATAAAGAACTATCAAACTCAATACTCAGTTCAGAGCCTCTCCTCAAGTTAAAAAGTGTCTCAGGCACTGAAACTGGTACCTTTCTCAGTTGGAAAACAAGGTCATCTAAGTCATGATTCTCCCATTCCCCACCTCACCCTCCAGCACGGCTACTCAGGTCTAGATAAGCTTGTAAAAAATCAGTCCTGTCTGATTCTGAAAGTCAGAACCTCATATAGCAGGTTTTGGCATAACATGGTGAACTGGCCAAAATATCTTCGTTGAAAACAAACTGATAGTAAATTGGTTAGGGCAGCCATCTGGTTGTAAATCGATTACAAATTTAAAAGGTAGAAAGTAACCTTCTAGGACTCTGAAAATTCTGGAGAATGGGCCAAAAATTCCTACAAATATTAAATATGTTGAAAATCTATGCCTCCACTTAACAAATTGCCCAAAATGTGAACTGGTGGTTGCAAATACATTTTCCACCCCCCCACACACACACACTTTGGATAAACCTGGTTACCTAGCATCTTTCAGCCAAATTGCTCTTGAAAAAAATCACTCAGAGTCTGCTTTCTGTTAAAATCATGATATAGAGATATACACAATGGGTCAATGAATGGGATGAGTTCTTACATTAGAGAAGAATTCCCTAGGAGAATCATGCAAGAGCTCCCTCTTAGGTGCTTCATGGATAGATACATGGGATGAGGGAAGATGTGGGGAGGGTGAGGACAACTCCCCATGACTTGGGAGAGAAATAGAGGAGGCAGATATAGATCAGAATTAAGAAGGGTAACAGGTCTCTCTCCACATATCCCAGCACTACATTTGTCCTGCCAGCAGATGTTTCTTTGGCTTCACCCAGAATGGGAGCCATAGGCACACAATGTCTTATCACCTTCTGTGAGATACCCAAGGCATTCTCTCAGAGGGCAGTTCAATGGGGTCAATCTGGGGCTGAGGGATGGAATATCTAACGTGGTGGGCTTGCTTGCTAGTCCCACCACACTAAAGGCCCTGGCCACAAATCCCATTCCACAGGTGGCTAACAATTATCCAATACTTTCTCCAACCTCACAGAAGTAGCAGACATACTGCTGAGGGAATGGCCCATGGGTATATGATGGAGAGATAGCTCACCTCAAGTGCTAAAATTCCAACCTATCTTAAATCTATCCAATTCCATCTGGATGCATATTCCTCAGTGGGGGATGGGCAAGAATTTCATTTATGTGGGGGCATCTGCAAAGGATATAGATGCTTATGTGCTTGAGTATGTGTGTGTGAGACAGAAACACAGATATATATATATATATAGAGAGAGAGAGACAATCTATATATAGAGAGAGAGACAATCACAGATGTATGTGTGTACATGTGTGTGTATATATGTACACATATGTTTGTGTACAAATATACATGTATACACACTGAGACAGACAGAGACAGAGATAATAAAGAGGGCAGAGACAAGACAGAGACAGAGGTGGTATGAGACGGTAGGTGTCCATGTGTACGTGTACTGCTGTATATTCACATACACAGGTCCCCGAAGCACCCAACGGTTGGGCTGTACCTGGTCAGATCCTCCTGTACAAGCAGCCGGAAGATGGTAGGGACACAGCAGAAGGTAGTGATTGGGAAACTGGAGAGAGTCTAAACAAAAACAATTAGAGGTACTGGGGTGGCACTTTGTGGAGATGGAGTGGGTGAACTGGGTCTTAACACACATTACTCGAGCAGAGAAGTTGAAAACTACATGTGGGATCCAACTTCCAAGGTGGCTCCAATGGCATCACTTCCTGATATTTGCACTATTGTGGGATCTCTTCCCACACTGAACTAAGTTTGTTCTTCGTGACCAACAGCATTTGGTAGAGGCGACAGATGCCACTTTCAAAATTAGAGTATACAAATACTACAGCTTCTGTCTTGGGTACCATCTCGCTCTCTCCCTATATTATGTCATTTTCTCTGGGAAAACAGGCCGCCATGTTGTGAGTATACTCCAGTGTATATAGTCAGAAACTGAAACTTTTGGCCAATAACCAGTGAGAAACTAAAGTCCTCTATAAACCACATGAGTGGGTTTTAAAATAGATTCTCTAATCCCAGTCAAGTTTTAAGGTAATTGAAGTTCTGACAGAAGTCTTTTTTTTCTTATTATGGTAAAATACACATCACATAAAATTTATCATTTTAACCTTTTAAAATGTACAGTCTAATGGTACTAAATACATTCTCTTAGTGTCTTATTACTCTTTACTGATCTCATCCAATTTCATGGCATTAAGTACCACTTTGCTTGAAACTTTCCCACTAACTCTACACATGTATCTCCAACTACCTCCCAGCATCTCCTTTCTTAACTCAGGGTATGGAGACATCTACTAAAAGTCTCAAGCTTACAATGCAGAAAATGAACCCCTCATGTTCCTCCCATCAAACAGTCCAACACAGTCTTCCCACTATCAGTTACTGCTTCTGATTTTCAGGCCATAAAATGTGGCATCACCCCTGACCCTTCTCAATCTCTCTCACTTCCCATCAAACCTGTCAGCAAATATTATCAGGCCTCTATGCAAAATACATTCAGCATCATGCCTCCTCTTACTTCCCCTGCAGAAGCCTCCACCTTTGCCTCTTAATGCACTGGCCTCTGAAGTGGGCCGCTGCTTCATGCTTTGCCCACTACCATTTATTCTCAACCCAAACTCCTGAGAGAGCCTTTAAAAAAGCAAATCAGATTACGTCACTCCTCTGCTGAAAATACTCCAATGTTGGGGATTCCAGCAAGATGCTGGAGAAGTACGAAGCTCCGTACTTGCACTCGCGCCCATACCTCACACGGAAAAGATCTGAAGCCATCAGAAACCTTACAGAACCCGACAGATTGGGAGAAAAAGAACGCAGAATCCACTGAGAAAGCCTTCTAACGTGAGTGCGAACTGGGGAAGATAAAATTGGGCCAAGATCGGAGACTCCAGGGTCGGAGGTGCTCCCCCTCTCTGGGGAGTGAGGGGAAAAAGAGAGTCCGAAACAGAAAAACCTCCGCTCAGGGGAAAAAACTCCACTCGGGGCATAGAAACACCCTGTGTGCCAAATACCTGCACACCAGGTCCCCTCGTGCCAACTGGTCCCGGAGGAGCTGAGCGCGCAGACTGCTCCTTTGTGCGGGCTCCTGGCCGGCTGCACTTCAGAGTAGTGGCGCGCCTGCCGCCATTGCCCTCCCAGCAGGCTTGGGCCCCTGGAAGAGCTGCGCGCATGGACACCAGGCGTCCGCACTCCTGGCTGGCTGGGACTCCAGAGGAAAAGCAAAGAGTTCCTGCCCACGAGTTCGTGTTTCGGGTGTCGAGACATAGAGGGACCTGGTTTTCTTCACTCCAGCGGGCTCCACGCACCCGGCAGGCAAGCGCCCGCCCATGCTCGCCAGCCCGACCCAGAGGAGGAAGCAGCGATTCTGACTCCACCCCCAGAGCTGGGCAGGAGGCTCGGAACTGCCCCGAGGGGGTTGCCTGGGAAGCTGTGTCTAAGGCAATTTCAGCGGGGCACGCGGACTGGGATTTGGAGACTGGGACTGGCCTGGGTTGAAGAGTGCAACCAACTTTGGCTGCGTCCCCGGTACGGGGATTTTACACGCCCAAAAAAGCGAGGTGCAGCGCTTGGTTCAAGAAGGGACTGGAGCACCGCCACTCTCCTCCCCACAACCATCAAGGCAGAAATCCCACCTGACGCACTGGATCACACCACGCCCATCCCTGCTTGAGAGGTGCCCTCCTCCCTTTTTTTTTCTTTCTTTCTTTTTTTTT
>NW_027531893.1:15308318-15376119 GCF_008692635.1 Crocuta crocuta | reverse complement strand
GACCCAGCAATAGCACTGCTAGGAATTTACCCAAGGGATACAGAAATGCTGATGCATAGGAGCACATGGACCCCAATGTTCATAGCAGCACTCTCCACAATAGCTACAACATGGAAAGAGCCTAAGTGTCCATCAACGGACGAATGGATCAAGAAGATGTGGTTTATCTATACCATGGAATACTACATGGCAATGAGAAACAATGAAATCTGGTCATGTGTAGCAACATGGATGGACCGTCAGGGTGTTATGCTGAGTGAAGTTAGTCAGGCAGACAAGGACAAATATCATGTTTGCATGTATAGGAGGATTAGGAGGAACTTAACTGAGGAACAAGGGGGAGACGAAGGGGGGAAATGGTGGGGGAAAGGGAGAGAGGCAAACCATGAGAGACTCTTGAATGCTGAGAAACAAACTGAGGACTGATGAATGTGGGGGGGCAGGGGGGAGATGGTCATGGAGGAGGACACTTCTGGGGATGAGCACTGGGTGTTGTATGGAAACCAACTTGACAATTAACTATTTGTAAAAAAAAAAATACTCCATTGTTCCTCAGAAAATTAAACACAGAATCACCATATGATGCAGCAATTCCATTTCTGGGTATATACACCCAAAAGAATCAAAGGCAGAGTTTTGAATAGATGCTTATATACTCATCTTAACAGCAGCACTAGTGATAACAGTCAAAAAGGGGAAACAACCCAAGTGTCCATCCTTGGGTGAGTGGATAAACAACACTGAGATGTTACTTACTCGGCAATATTCATTAATGAGCCCTAAGAAGAAAGGAAAGTCTGACACATGTTACAACATGGATGAAACCTGAGGACATGATGCTAAGTGAAATGAGTTAGACATGAAAGGAAAAAAGCTGTATGATTCCACTTACAGGTAGTTCTCAGAGTAGACAAATGCATTGAAGCAGAAAGTAGAATGGTGTGTGTCACGGTCGAGGTGGGAGGGAATGGGGAATTATTGTGTAAATGGGCATAGAGCTTCAGATTTGCAAAATGGAAAAGTTCCAGAGATGGATGGTGGGGATGACTGTATAACATTGTGAATGTCCTTAATGACACTAAGTCTACACTTAAAAAGGTTAAGATTGTAAATTTTATGTTAGGTATCTCTTACCTCAATTAAAAACAAAAAGCAAAAAATGTCCAATGGCTTGTCACCTCGCTCAAAGTAAAGCCCAAAGCCTTCTGATTCTATCTGATTTCCCACTTTGTTGGCTCTCTGAACTCACTCTTCTTTGTTTTTTTTAAGCTTATTTATTTTGAGTGTGAGAGAGAGAGAATGAGCAGAGGATAGGCAGAGAGAGAGGGAGACAGAGAGAGAGAGAGAAAATCCCAAGCAGGCTCCACACTGTCAGCTCTGAGACCAACGAAGGACTTGATCACACAAATTGTTCATGACTTGAGCCTAAACCAAGAATCAGAAGTTCAACTGACTGAGCCACCCAGGTGCCCCATCTTAGCTCTATGACTTCAATCTTGCCACTATGCCTCTTACATTTCTTTGGCTCATTGCCTACTTTCTGTTACCTTGGCCTGCCAGATGAGCGTCTTCCAGTACCTTCCAGTGGCCACAAAACCCAGGCCATAGCTGGCCTGAGAGTGCTCAACCATCTTGGGGGCCCCAGTAGTACCACTTATGAAGTAGATGGCCAGTGGGTCTTGACTCTTTGTCCTCACACAGTTGTGCTCTGTGGATGCCTCGCTGGAAAATATAAAATGCTAGGTGGCATTACAAGTAATAAAAACAGTCATAATAATAATGATATTTATAACAATGATACTGGCCACCATCTTATTCAATACTACATGTGAGGCTTGTGTTGAAGGCTCCAGCTCGCATTATCTCCGAGCCCTACAATCACCTCATGGGCTAGGTATTATCATTATAACCCTGTGTGAATAAGGAAATTGAGGCTCAAAAACGAGTGAGTAGCTCAGGCTACTCACTCAAAAGAGCCTGAGCTCTTCTACCAGGGCATGAGGACTTTCTGGAGGAATAAGCACGTTTCTGTGTCTATACCTCTGCATATTTAAGGCACAGCTCCGCTCTTACCTCAATTCCAGGTAATTTAGGGCTGATGGGTTCCCTAAATTTGGGAATTTGAGATCTGGGTAATTACTAAAGTTCTATGTTCTGGAAAATCTTCTCACCCACTGGTCCCAGTCCTGGCTTCTCTATAGGGACACTTGGTGAGTTTTAATAGAAATACCATTGCCTAGGCTCCACCCTAGAGAAAAACAGAATGTTTGATGGTGGGCCTGGGGCTTTGGGATTTTTTTTTTTTGGTACATATATATATTTTTTAAAAGATCATCAGGTAATTCTAATGACAGCCAAAATTGAGAATCACTGGTCTAGGCCAACCTGACAGCTCATCAAAATCATCTGGGCAGATCTTTTACAGTACATTTTTCTAGGGTCTTTGCTCAGGTATATCTGGTTAAGTAAGTCAGATGTGGGAATCTGAATTTAAAACAGCACTCAAAGATAAACAGGCAAATAAATAAATAACATAAATTAAACAGAATTTTCCATAATTTTTAGTAGAAAGTTTGCATTCTAATATAGGCAAGAACAATCTAAAGATTATTTGCCATGTCCTCAAACTTATAAATATCTTTGTACTTTACTACCTACATGTGCTGAGTATTTTCTGTTCAGGTTTCAGTTGATCATCATTACACTGAAATATAACATAATAATATATTATAAAAAATGTCACATGTTGGAAATATAATGTTTAGGAACGTAGAAGATATATTACTTACAATGGATGCTTGTGTGTCTTATCATCCTAAAAATTGGTAACTTATTTACGTGAATGTAGCACATAGTTCTTTTTCAAAAAAATTTTTTTTAATGTTTTATTTATTTCAAGAGAGAGAAAGAGAGGCAGCGTGAGCAGGGGAGGGTCAGAGAGAGAGGGAGACACAGAATCTGAAGCAGGCTCCAGGCTCTGAGCTAGCTGTCAACACAGAGCTCGATGGGGGGCTCAAACCACGAACCGTGAGATCATGACCTGAGCTGATGTCGGATGCTTAACCGACTGAGCCACCCAGGCGCCCCCACATAGTTCTTTTTCAAATAAAAGATACTGATAAGAGACAAGGGTTGATATTAGTAAAAACATAAATAAATAAAGTGAAACAACACCCAGGTCAATGTGAGGCTGTTGGTCTGTGGAATGGGCATGTGTGACTAAACGGTGCAGGCCTCTGACAGGGCCCCTTTTTGGTTCTGCCTCTGATTAGGACAAAATCTCAAATGCCAAGGCACGCTTCCACCAGGGCATCGCTCAAAGGCAGACGGCTTTTGTCCTTTCCCAGCCTTCATGTAACTACTTGTCAGCATCTTGAATAAGTCACTTCACTTTTCCTGTGTCGGTTTCCTTACCTGTAAAATTGGGTTAAAGTGCTCTTCATAGGGTTTTTCCCAAGTGTTAAAGAAGACTATGTCTGATTCATTATTGTGCTCTGAGCACCAAACACAATGCTCATCACAAAATAGATGTTCAGTACATCTTTGGTGCATGAATGAACGTAGGTAAATGCTTACTGAGCACAATGCCTAGCATACACAAGCACTCAGTGCATGGCAGCTATTATTATATTATTAACTGACCACCCACTATGTCCTAAATGCAGCATATGGGTTATCTAGTTTACTCTGGCTACCAGCTCTGTAACCACTAGCACCAGTATAGAAGCAAAAGACACCCAGAAAAGTTAATGACAATTCTCTTACTGCCTAAGTGAGTGACTTTGAAGGATCTTAAGGTGGACACTGGGATGAGGTCTCAGGTCCATCCGATCTCCACACTTGAGTGCTCCTTTCTGGTGCACTCTCTTCCTGGTCAATCAGCAATACACTCCATCTCCTACTACTTAAAGGGGAAAAACCTTGGCCTCATCTTTGTGCTGTTCTCTGGAGCACCCCTACTTCCCGGAGGAGTTCCCTGAAGTTCATCCAGCCTGGCCGACTACTGTCTGACACCAGTAGCTTGGTCTGAAGGGCAGGGCAGTCAGCAATAATGGCATCGACCCTCGGAGCCAGGGAGTCACTGGTGATAATGGCCTTGGCCCTGGATGCCTGCAGCCGGTATTTGAGGTCCTTCTCCATCAGCTGAGAGACACCCGGAATCATGACAGCCCCTGCCACCACACAGAGAGGGGATGTTGACTGGGCAGCAGGGGAAGACCCCGTGAAGAGGTCCGGACCCAGATATGCCCATCAGAGACAGGAACAGGAAAGGACCGGGCAGGGTTGGAATGTCTGAACTGGAAAAGGTAACAATAAGGACAATAATGAAATCCAGAATATGTTTATGGAGCACTTCATGTGCGAAGAATTGTACATGCATTATTTCATTTAATTCTCACAACCCTGGAGAGTAGGTAGTATTATCATACCTATTTTGTAGACTCAAACAGCAACAACAACAACAACTAAGACTTAGACCCTTATGCCTTAATTAAATGAAATAACTTGCCCAAGATCACACAGCTAACATGTTGCAGAACTGGGATTGTGAGTCTAAGAGGTAGTAAACCTAAGGGTCCATGATCTCCAACATTGTATTACGCTGCATTAGAGATGACCTATCTTTTTGGTTTGCCACGCCTTCAAACAAAAGGCTACAACAAATTCCAGTGGTGAGACTGGGTCTCTTGGGGTAGGTGGTGGGAGGGTGATATAGTAGGTGGGAGCTTGTATAATGTCAACCAAAGCCACTTCGGAAGGCAGTTGAGTCCATCTCTTCCCAAGGGGAAGGGATGAGGAATCAGAAAACAGGGACAAATTTTAATCAGACACTTGAAAAGCCACCTGAGTCTCTCAGAATGGAGTTTGTAAACAGCCTATTGAGCCCAGCACTGTCATTTCACAGATGACAAGAAAGAGATCCTAAAAGAATCAGTCATCCTGCTATGGCCAGTGAGTGAGGACAGGAGACAGAGGAAGGGCTCCATCCCAAATGGTGTTGGAGCCAAACCAAAGTTCTCACTACTCTTTGCATTATCTCCTATACTTTTACAGGTTTTAAAACCCAGCATGAACACTTTGGGAGGTGAATGGTATTTCTTTACTTCATCCCTCTTATTTAGCTATTTCCAGAAGAAGTCTATCCCACTTGCAGTTGTGTGTAGTGTTTTGGGGGCCCAGGCAGATGGTGGACAGCTGGGGATGTCAGCAAGAGCAATGAGTCTAACACCATAGACTAGAGGATCAGTAATAAGTGCCTATCAGGAGAACACGACAATGTGGGAATATAAGGACATCCAGCTTGGGTATCCTCTAAAGTGCTGGAGATGATGTGGAACTTGACATGGTCATGTGCCATAGAGTCTTGAATTATTTTATCTGGACATCAAAGAAATGGGTGAATCTGCACAAATTGGGGTAACTGGGACATTTAGGTAACAGGAAAAATTATGAAAATAATACTCCATAAGGAAGTTTTGATCATGCAAAGTGCCTGGCACATAGTAGGTCCTCAAGAAAACACAAGGGCTCTTTTACCTTGGTCCTCATTTAAATAAATCTTATATGTCATGGCAGGATATGGAGAATTCCCCAAACCTGTGTTCCTGTTTGTCTTCCTCTAACTGGACGTGCCATAATGGTTCTCATTTTTATATATTGTGCAAAAATATATAAAAATAGAGTAGAAGTAAAGTTCCTGCCACTATTTTTTTTTTGACAATCCATTCACAAAATGGTTGACTAAACTTGTTTGTTTAGAAAAGCTAATTCTCTGGTGTGAGTTTGTATCCCTCTGTTTTGTAAACATTATTTATAAAAACCCATCCTTATTTCAGAGTAATCTAAGGACAGAAGTGGAGGGGGTGGACAGCCTTTCAAGTGGTGGAAAGTTCCCAGTGGGTGGAGAAACCAGCTCTCCACCAAAAGGAGTTGTCTTGCCTTTGTAAAATCAGCATAAAAACTCCAGCCTTTTCAATAAGAGCATCAGAGGGTCAGCAGAGGCCCTCTGAGTTCTATGGACAGTGTCCTGTCCCTCCTCTGCTCCTGTGTTGGAAGGATCACCCCAAGCAGATCAATGTCCACTGCCTTGGACATTCATAAGAGCAGGAGGCAGAACCCTCAAGGGTAATCTCATTGCTTTCATTATTTTGTCCTTCTCTTCCTTCCCTTAGGAGTGTAGATGCTCTGGTGGTGAGAGCCATAAGGTCTAAGAGTGAATCTAATGTCTAATCTAAGACTGACTATGAAGGTCTCTCATGCATAATTGCATTACCCTCTACACGCTGGCAGCTCCAAACCATGACCCCAAAAAAGTATGTTTGGTTTGTTCACTTAGATTTTTGTTTTTCTTTTTTAGTTTATTTCATTCTCAACAGTTTTATTTTCCCCCATAAAAATCCAGAGTTTTCTATTACAAAGATAGAAGTGCTGGAAACACTGACCCTCATTCACACATGGAAGCATCTGGCTGGGGTTGAGAAGCAGCTGCCCTGTTTGATGAGCCATGTGAGCTCACTCTCCTGCAGGCCCCAGTGCTCGCCACTGCCACACACTGACCTGCTTGCCTCAATTACATTACTACCTGGCCCCTGTGCTCGATCAAGTTTGTGACTGTTGGGCAAAGGGGAAGTAAGTACAACTCCACATAAAGTTCACTTTGCTCCGTCTCCCAACCATGTGGACTCTGCAAAAACTTCTGACAGGTGTGTCGGGCCCAAGGGGTAGCCTCAGCCCTGCTCACTGACCTGTCCGTATACATGCCACGCTGACCAGCCACCACTCTGGGAGCCGTGGGAGCACCAGCATCATCCTGTCTCCAGGCTGAAGGCTACACATGCCCCTGAGCACATTAGCGGCCCTCCTGGACTGCTCCCCCAGCTCCTCAAAGTTCCACTTGACCTCTGCTCCCGTGCCACTGACCCACCAGAATGCAGGGATCGGGGGCCGGTGTCCAGCCTAGATGACAGTGTAGGCAGAAAAGAAATAGAAAACATTTGTTGAGGATGTTTGTTTGCTTGTTGTTGTTTTATTCAATTCTGTTTAAATAGTCTTCAAATTCCATACAGTGTTCAACAGTGTTCAAATTCAAAACAATGCGGAAAGATGCACTGGGTGGCCTACTTCCATCCATATGCCCATCTATGCTGCTCCTCACTTCACCTGCTCAATGAATAACCAATTGTATTAGTTTCTTACATATCTGTCCAGTCTTTATTTAAGCAAGCATTAAGTATAATCTGTGTTCCATACCACCTTTTTTATGCAAAAGATAGCATATGATTCCCACTGTTTTGTGTCCCCCTTGTTTGAGATATAATTCTCATACCATAAAGTTCACTACTGTTAAGTAATTCTGCGGTTTTTAGTGTATTCACAAAGTGGTGTGTCATTGCCACTATCTAATTCCAGAACATTTTCATCAACCTAAAAAGAAACTCTGTACATATTAGCAGTCACTTCGTATTCTCCCCTCCGCAGCCCTTTGCAACCACTAACCTACATTTGTCTGTATGGATTTGCCTGTTGTGGACATTTCATATGGATGGAATCAGAATATGTACCAGCACCAGCACCACTAGTTGGAAAGAGTATTCTTTCCCCACTGAATTTACCTGGCACTTCTGCTGAAAATCAACTGACCATAGATTTATGGGTTTATTTCTTGACTCTCTATTATAATCCATCCATCCCTATCTATCCCTATACCAGTGTCACACTGTCTTTTTTTTTTTCCTCACACAGGAAAAAAAATGCAGTTATTCGTGTAACTTTGTAGTAGGTTTTGAAATAGGAAAGTGTGAGTCCTTCAGAGTTATATTTCTTTTTCAGGACTGTTGAGGTTATTATGGGTGCCTTGCCTTTCCACATGGAATTTTGGATAAGATTTCAGCAAATAAATCCCCTGGGATTTTGATAAAGATTACACTGAGTATCTAGATCAATTAGAGATGTATTATCATTTTTCTTGCAACTTTATAATTTCTGCTTTCAAGGACAATAAATTTAAAAACCGTACAGTACAATTTTTAAAAAGGCAGTCTTCAGGGGCACCTGGGTGACTCAGTAGGTTGAGGATCTGACTTCAGCTCAGGTCATGATCTCACTGCTTATGGGTTCAAGCCCTGCATCAGGCTCTGTGCTGAAAGCTCGGAGCCTGGAGCCTCCTTTAGATTCTGTATCACTGCCTATCTCTACTCCTCCCCCACCAGCATCTGTCTGTCCTCCCCCCCTCAAAATTAAACATTAAAAAAAAATTTTAAGGCATATTTCAGGTAATATGCTAAGTGCATACAAAACGTAAAGGCTAACATTTTCTGGTGGTCCTTGTTCCCTAAAAGTTGAAGTTCATCAGATGTGTTTTAAACTTTTCCCAAAATTATCACAGAGGATATGTTATTTTCATATAATGAGGTAGTATCGCAGCAGCATTCTTATAGAGATTCATCCAAATCTTCAATGAGTGTTTCTCTAATAAACACTCCCTGAGCAATTCCAGCCTTTGGTTAGTTTTCAGAATTTTCAAAAGTAGATGCTGATGATTTTTCTAAGGTTTTTCATTGTTGTTGTTTTATAGAGGATAACATTTTAGCAAATCCTTATTCCACAATTTTTGTTGATGTAACCCTGTTTGTATTTATCATTAAAGGAATCTTCTAAGGACAATCCCAGGTTGCAAAAGAACCTAGATTTTGTGGACAGGAAGGGTGCACCCCGGCTCCTTTGTCTACATTTGCTTCCCAAGTGGCAGATGGTATGAATCCCATTTTATACATGAAAAATCTAAACATGAAAAAATATAGATGAAAAGTATCCAAAGACCTTGGTGCATTTATCCAAGGTCACACTTCAAGTGGATGAACCCTGTCTATCTAACTGCAAAGCCACCTTCATACTTTACCATACCCACCAACGGTATACTTTTACTGAATCCACTAATGGTATTGGGTTTCCTCACTGTTTTTCTTTAAACAAATTCTTCTTAAAATTAACATAAACCAATTGCTTTGGGATAGTTTATATTGTCATGCTACAAATACAAAGTTAGCACCTTTAACATAAACAAAAAGTGAACTATAAAATGCTGAGAGAGACACAACAGACACCTAAGAAAGGAAAATGAAGGAAGCATGTGCACACAGAATCGAGATAATCTTCATTCAATTCTACATATCTGCCATGATCTGTGAAAAGCTTGGAGGCTCAGCCAACCTCTCTCCTTATTTAAAAGGAAAGTCCACAACAGTGAGACAGACATTAACGACAGAGTGGATTTAAAACAACACTTTCTCCTTCACTGGATCAGAATGATTGGAAGGGAACCAAAGGGGGCGTAACTGTCTTATTATGTGGTTTGGGTTCAGGAATTTGAGACACATCAGGGACTGGGCAAGGTGTCTAAGGCTCATGAAACTTGGTCATAGTTTTTCCCCCTAAGGCTTCAATGCTAACTGTTTAAGTTGTAGGACTTGCAAAATTCCAAGGTCAAAATCTCCACACTGGGGTACCCGAGGGCAGCCTGTGATGCCCAAGATGGACACTAGGACACAGTGGGCCTCACCTTTTCTAGCTGACTCCACGAGTCCAGTACATCATGGGCAAAGTTGAAGTACTCAGGCACTGGCTGCCTCCCCAGGCTGATGGCTTCCCAGGTGGCCACAATCTTCTGAGGGGCAGGGAGAGGTGGTGGTTGCCCAGGAGGCCCATAGAATCCCCGGGCACTTCTCAGCACCTTGAGGACCCGTCCTCTTAGCCATGGCATCATGCTATTGCCTCTGGCCTGTCACCAAAGAGAAGAGATAGAGCATTATCCTGAATTCTGGGCTTTGTGGAGAGACTGAGCTTGAGAAGAAACATGTGATCAGCCCTGATGGTGACTACAGTACACACTGACCTGTAAACAGAGTCTTGGAACCCAGTCTTAGTTCCAACACATCATTTTGGTCATTTTTCTCCCTCTGAGCCTGAGGTCCATCCCATCCACTTCTCACTGTCTGTGGATCCCTGGCAGTCTGAGGTTAGGAACTCAGAGCCCACTTCCCGAAGCCTACTTTCCCAAGAAAAACCCTGAACCTGCCTGACAAAAACAAGGAAGGCTTTAGGGCAACACTGCCCAATAGAAATGTATTGTGAGCCACACCTGTAATGTACAATCTTCTAGTAGCTTCATTCAAAAAAATAAAAAGGGGTGAAATGAACTATAATATTTTATTTTAATCAGTGTGAATGGTGGAATAGCTGGGATTATTTACACCAATGGGTTTTTAAATGAGCCTGGAGGCCATTCAGGAGATGGGCCTTAATGTGTTCACCTCACCAGTGGTACCATGAACTTTTGAACCGGGCCAAACCACAAATATTCCAAGGACTCAGCCTGCATACCTGTTATAGTAAGAGACTCTGTTTAGTGACAGCCTTAGCAATCAATTATATTCAGTCAAGATTAGTTTTCTGCTGTCAACATCAATCAAAATTCTTTGTTAGCAATATATATAGCATTTCCTTTGTCTTTAAAAATCCTTGCCTTTTGTCCCTAGAGTGGGGTGGGGCACTACTTGGGTCCCTGCCGTAATCTGTGTTCTCTGAATGGTAATTCTGAGACCCCAAATAAACATATCTCTTTTTTGATTTTAGCTTTGCCTCTTTTCTCGGTCAACACCAGCTATATCCGACAATTTCAATACATAACCAATGTAAAAAGAAATTACTAAAGAGGTCTTTTACCTTTTGGTGCGGTAAGGTGGGTGGGTATTAAGTCCTCACAATCCGGTATGTATTTTTCACTTACAAGCACACCTCAGTTTGGATAAGCCACAATTCAAGGGCTCAACAGCTCCAAGTGGATAGGGGCTACCGTACTGGACAGGACAATCTTCAGTGTCTTGGTACTCAAAGTCTGGTCTAATGGATAGGAGCATCAGCATCAGCTGGTGGCTTGGGACAACTGCAGAACCATAGACTGCACCCTGCACGTGTGGAATTAGACTCCACACTTTATGGGAACCCCAGCGAGTTGTGTGCACTTGAAAGTTTGAGAAGCAGAAGCCTAGAGGCTGCATCCCCAGAAGCAGTTTCTTCACCAAACCCCTCTTGGTCATAATCATAGTAACTACAGGACATGGTAATGTAACTGCCAGAGACTAAAAGTTTGAGTTCCCCACTCCGTGCTTCTTTTATTAAATCCTAACCCCCAATGTGATGGTAGCAGGAGGTGGAGGGGCTTTGGGAGGTGATTAGATCCTGAGACCCCAGAGAGCTGGCTTGCCCCTTCCACCCAGTGAGGACAAAGCAAAGAGATAGGCGTCTGTGAACCAGGAAGAGGGCTCTTTCCAGACGCAGAATCTGCCTGCCACACTTTGATCTTGGACTTCCCAGTCCCCAGAATCGTGACAAATAAATGTTTAAACCACAGCTACCAAACAGACTAAGACAATAACCAACAACTTGTCTTATAGTAACGAGAAGAACGACTGTAACTGCCAACTACAGAAGCCTTACCATGTACCTAGCAAGCATCTGGAAGGTGTTTTGTAGATGTTATTTCCTTAAATCCTTACAATTCCATGATGTAAGTTTAATTTTTCTGTTTTACAGATAAAATGAGGCTTAGAGACAACAAGTGACTTGCAGGTCTGATTTCCCAGAAAGGCCTAGGCCCCAGCCTCTGTTGTGGCCACCAGCCCTGTGGCCTCAGACTCCCCTCTCTGACCCTTTCCCCCAATTTCTCAACTCTCCTTAACTCTGCCTCAAGCCTTTTCCTATGCTTCCTACACTTGGATTCCTCTGCCCCTTGAGAGCTGATAATTATAATTCCCAGGCTTTCCTTCCAAGGGCCCAAGGCCATTTCAGTCATGCCCCTTTGATACCTGCCCCTGAAAGATATCTCTTTACAGTACCTTGCTCAAGCACCCAAGAAATGCAAAAGGGCTTCCGTGTTCTGCTTCAGCGGAATACAGGCCTTAATGCCTATAATCATTCAGGTTCCTCCAGGACTGCTGGAGAAGGCGATCTGCTGACTCAGCCTCCCACGGGGAAGTTTGGCCCCAAATGCAGCCAAGAGAGGGCAGAGCCCAAAGGCAGCAGAGGACAAGGTGACTTTAACTGGCCAGCAAGCTTTAAGCCTGAGTGTGGCCCCTGCCAAGTTTTTCTCAAAGCTCCCAGGGCTGGGAGAGTAAACTCCAGCTCTGGTGGAATGTCTTCCCTGAAAATTCAGGTCACCACGTCATCTGAAAAGAGAATATGAATTTTATCAGGTTTTAGCAGAAAGGATACAATAGTGACAGTAACGTAAATGGTCGGCTCCAAACCCTCCAAAGCAAAGAGACAAGAAAGTACAGCAGTAGTTGCCTGGGGCTGGGTATGTGAACAGGCAGAGACTACAAATGGATACAGGGGATCTCTTTGAGGTGACAGAAATGTTTTGGATTCAGACTATGCTCATGGCTGCACAAACCTGTAAATGTACTAAAAAAATAAGAATAGTAACAATGGCATACTTGAATGAATTTTATGGCATGTAAAATTAAACCTAAAAAGAAAAGCTTTTTTTTTCCCTTAACCTCCTATGCCTCCCTGTCTGGCTTATGGGTCCAAACCAAAGTCCTGTAAGCAGCTGCAAGGCCCCACATGATTTCCTGGCTCTCCCTTCCTGCCCCCTTGCTAGCTCTGTTCCAGCCACACTGGCCAGCTTGGCCTTTGTTCTCCCTGCTGCTGGTAAACTGGAAATCTGATAACAAGTGCAAAAAATATCTGTCTTATAGTGTTTGCCAATATCCGTGGTTAAATATCACCACCATGGCCAATTTCAAGCAACCAAAGTTTAAAACCAGCTTGCAAAGTTCCTGATCAACCTTCTCTGGTGTTCCCCTGCCAGCTGGCTCCAGCCAGCCCTGCTTCATGCCTTGTGCTTGCTGGATTCTCTTCCAGGACTTTCCTTCCACAGGGTTCACTGCCTCACCACTCACACAACAGACCCTGCTCAGCGTACCTTCTGCCAAGGCTCTTACCCCATCTGGAACCTTGTCCTATCTGACATTTCTCACCTCCCTTCTCTGCTTGATTTTCATCCTTAGTGTTTATCATTTTCTTTTTTCTTTTTTCTAATTTTCTAATGTGTGTTTTTGAGAGAGAAAGACTGCCAGCAGGGGAGGGGCAGAGAGTGAGGGAAGCCCAGAATCCTATGTAGGCTCCAGGCTCCTAGCTGTCAGCACAGAGCCTGTGGGCCTTGAACCCAAAAACTGCGAGATCATGACCTGAGCCAAAGTCAGTCTCTCAACCAACTGAGCCACCCAGGCGCCACTGTGTTTACCACTTTCCAACATTCAATGTATTTTATAAAAAAACATTTTTTCCAATTTTATTGCCATATGATTGACAGATAAAAATGTATATATTTATGGTATGCTACATATGCATTACATAAATGGTTACTACAATTAAGCTGATTAATATAATCATCACCTCAGCCTACTCACCATTCGATTATTTTCTATTCATTCACTTTGCTGTCTGTCCCCTCCCCACACCACATGCACCCTAGAATATCAACTCCACCAGAACAAAGATTTTAGATTTTCTGCTGTATCCTCAGGAGTTATAACAGTGCCCAGCCACACTGTAGGAATTTAATAAATACTTGTTGAGTCCATGAAGAGTAAACGAGAACTACTATTTAGTGAAAATCTTTTGTCTGCCAGACCTTGCTATGTGTAGCAAGTACAAATTGACCCGTGACATTCTCTGACCTCAGATCACCTTCCTTCCTTAGCCTTAGAAGTGGCTCAAAGTCCTTCCCATGGAAAAGGGGCTATGGGCACCTCCTGGAGAGGATGCTTAGGCGTCACTGCCTTGCTTTGCAGTGGTTAGCATCACACTGGGTGTTCATCCTCCGCCATGCTTTGTTCCCTGAGGCTCTAGCTTATTTCCTGGCCAGGCCAGTGTTTCCCCTTTCCATGGAGGCAGCTCCTCTCCCACCCCACCTAGCATGTCCATAGGGAATCATCTCTTTGGTCTTCAAATTCTACTTCCTGCCCAGGCCTCTAATGGGTCCCAGGCAACCACTCTTATCTGCAAATCTGCAGCCAGGTCTAAAGATACATTCTCTATTCTCAGGGAGGTGAATGGTCAGATAACCTGCTTTACAGGTGACCTGAAGTCAATTTCACTGCTATCCATCAGTATTTGATAAGCATCCAGCCACAAAGAACTGGAGGCTGCAAACTCTGACAATAATTCTGCTGCTACGGCTAATAATAGCAATGAGTGCCTTTCATTTGCCATTCAACAAACATTTTTGAGCATCTGTTACCTGCTAGGCAAAGTAAAGTATAAGGAGTTTAAAAGGTATTTAGGACTATGATGAAAAGTAAAGCCTAGAAAGAGAAAGTACCAAAGAGAGGACTGGGGAAGTTAATGGTTTTAAATGAAGTGATCAGGAAAGGTCCAGGCTAAGAAAGTGATGTGTGAGCAAAGACTTGCAGGAGATAAGACAGTAAACCTGAATACACCTGAGTGAAGAGCTGAGTGTAAAAGAAACTGATATGGGAAACAAAGGCAGAGGAAATGGCAGATAAAATTGAATTTCCATAGAACCCGCAGCCCACTGTCAAATACTTGAGGCAGGCAGAGTAAAACTTTTCTCTAGGAACTCCCTGCTGTAGTCTTAATGCTAATGTTCTGCTGGAGGGAAAAACAACCTTAGGCTGACATTAGCTAGGCCTCCAGTAGCCTGGGAGTCTTCTTTAGCCTATGAACTCCCAAGTGTATAACCAGTCTCTCCACAGGGTCAGGGGCAGCTCTTTCTGCTCATGGGTCCTGTCCTTGCACATTAATAAAATCACCTTTTTGCACCAAAGACATCTTCAAGAAATCTTTCCTGGCTGTCAGCTCTGAACCCCATGAAACCCACCATCACCCCAAAACCTCATCAGAAACCACAAGTGCTCCTGAGGTGAGAGCTTGACTGTCATCTTGGAGGCGTGGCAAGAAGGCCAGTGTGGCTGGGGCAGGGAGTGGAGGAGAGGCTAGGAGGGGGGACTAGGGCCAGCTTTCTGCCCTCTGGGTCCCTTGCAGCTCACTTTGCCCATGTCAGCTCCTTCAACCCTTCCAACAGCCCTGCGGATTCTATGACATTTTACACATGACAAAATGGAGCCTCAGAAAGGGTGAATGACATGTCCAAGGCCACACAGCTGTTTAGGGACAGACCTGGGATTCAAATTCCAATGTTTAGACACAGAGCTCAGAGTCCCCCTGTGCCACTCTCGGCCAGGGTGTGTTTTGTTTCTGGTGCTCTCAGTGACCTCCAGCGCCACCCCTGTGCTTGGGCAAGCTCCTCTCAGCAAGGGCAGGGCCTCCTTACCCAACAATGGCCATTCTTCTCCAGGGCCACCCTGGTCTCCAGAACCCCAGAATGTGGAACACTGCTGCTCAGGCTGCCGTAGTCCTAGCGTGGCCAGGAAGGGTCTTCATTTCTGCCTCTGGATTTCTTTAGGACACCCAGTGGCTTCCTTGTCCTACTCTGTCACAAAGGGAAACCAGGAGTCTGTTCTTCGGGCCACGACTTCCCTCCTCCAAGTGCCCTGGAGTTTGCTGCCCCAGCTCAGCCCCAGTGGGCCTGAGCGTAACCAGGCTTCCTGCAGGTATGGGCTTGAGTGAAATGGCAATTCTGATGGATGGGCCCTGACCTGGCCACATTCCTTCTGCCAGGATGGTTATAATTTTAAGTGTGGTTTACTGTGAAGATGGCTACACATTAGTATCACCTAAGGGACTTTAAAAAGAAAGACTCACTCCACCCCATAGAGACCAATAAAATTAGGACCTAATGTGCTAGCGTTCAAGCATCAGTATTTGTTTGAGGTTCTCCAAGAGATTCTAATGAGCAGTCATGGTTGAGAATCACTGAAATGCACTGTGGGGTTTGTGTGAGAATTAGGTCATTTGTTCATTCAGTGACTAAAAAACATTCATTGAGTCCCAGATCAGGACAAGGCACTGTTCTAGGAGGTGGGGAAACAGGTGTGAACAAATGCATTTACAGGAAAAAGTTTAGAAACCGTGTACACTCAAAAGTAGTAATACAAGATTTGAAGTAAATGGGGGTGATATGGCTGAGAGGGCTGTAGGCAGAGGTAGGGAGGAGACAAGTGGCCTGGGAAGACCCCCCTCAGAGGAGCTGGTGTTTGGGACCTGAATTGTTGCACATGAATTTAGCCTTAGTCCTTCCATCTTGACCCAGAGTTTACCTTCTGGGCTTACACTGGGAGGGCTAAGTGACTATCAGGTGCAAGGAAAAAAAATTTAAGAAAAGGGTTAATAACCCCTGCTGATGGTTATTTATGACACAGTTTGCATACTTTGTCCTTGAGATAATGGCTATTCCCTTAAAACTCCCCTACAATCCTAAACCTTACCTTCAAAATAACAAATGGTTTCCTACATACCAGGATAAGGACTGCTCTCTTTATCACTCTGTAGTCTTTTTACAATAACAGCTCAATCCTGCCTCTGTACTGCCCACTTGTCTGCTTGCTCATCATAAAAAGCCCTAAATCCTTGGATTCAGGGCTGCACATTTAGAGTTCTGTGTTAACTCTGTGCAGTTCCAGTCAGTAATAAAGACTCCCTTAATTCAGCTTCAGTGGTCTCGGTTGGTCTCTGCATCTCTCAGCATAGCAGAATGACCAAAAAAGGCTACAGATCAGGGAAACGGTGTTCCAGGCAGAGGCAAAGGTCCCAGGCCTCAGAAGAGGGAAGGAACCAGCCTGGCTGACATGCTAACATAGGAGCGGGAGAGAGCACAGAGCTGAGGTCACAGGGAACAGGATGATGGGGTTCTGAGCTGCCAGCATATTGTATGTGATGGCAGGGCCCTGGACTTTTCCATAAGATGGTGATGTGATCTAAGCTGTGTTTTAGAAGGAGATCTCTAAATTCTGTGTGAGGAATGGATGGGGAGGAAAGCAAAAAGGGTAAGTAGAGATGAGGCCACTTCTCCAGCCGGACCAGAGACAATGGTGGCTGGGACAGGGGGCTTCAATGTCGGCACCAGTGACATTTAGTGCTCAGAGCAGAGGTGGCTGATAGCAAGGCCCTCTGCATTAGCTGTTCTTATTCTTATTTATTCTTATTCAGAAAAGTTTTCTATCATGGCACTCCTCCCTGTGTGGGGGTGGGAGGTAGAGGCTGGACCTAGGCTTGGAATTTGTGTGGCTGGGGCGGAGGGTTCCCCAGAGGCACACAGAGGAACCACCAGGATTGTCAGGCCAGAGTGGTGGGTGCAGGGAGAACTGGGGCTCCTGGGCAGGAGCAGGGGTCTGGGTGGTGCTGAGGGCACAGTGCCAGGGGTTGAGTCAGAATGCGGTCCAGAGTTTGAGGAGGAACTCTGTGATGAAGCAAGGCTGAGCTTGGCCAGAGGGTCACAAGAAAGACAGCCAAGGATATGGTGTGGAACAGGGAGAGAAGAGAAAGAGAGACAGAGAGATGAGGGGAAAGAGAGATGGGGGGAGAGACAGAGAGAAACAACCTGCCCCCTCCCATTCTTTTCCTGGGAAAGTATATAGTTCACTTCTTTGCTTCCTTCAGTCTGCTAAACAAAATTCAACTGAGTAAATTTAAAGATCTTTTTGGCTTTATTCAGGCAGTAACCCATCTAGCAGATGTTTTGTTTTCATATTTATTAATGGATTTTGAGAGAGAGAGAGAGAGAGAGAGAGAGAGAGAGAGAGAGAGAGAGAACATTCATGAGCACAAGTGGAAGGAGGATCAGAGAGACAGGGAAGAGAGAGAGAATCCCACACATGCTTCCTGCTATCAGCACAGAACCCATCTTAGGGCTTTATCCCATGAACTGTGAGATCATGACCTGAGCTGAAATCAAGAGTCAGACCCTTAACCAACTGAGCCACCCAGGTACCCCTTTGTTGTTGTTGTTGTTGTTTTTACAAGTATTCTTCAGTTTTGTTACTTGTATATTTATTTATTCTTACTGATGTGTAATTACCCTATATTGTATTAGTGTCTGGTTGTGTAACATGATTCAACATTTCTATACATTCCTCAGGGCTCATCACGATAAGTGTACCCTTAATCCCCTTCATCTGTTTCACCCATCCATCAACACACCTTCCCTCTGGAAACAACCAGTTTGTTTTCCATATTTAAGAGTGTCTTTTTTCTGTCTCTTCTTTTTCTTTATTCGTTTTGTTTCTTAAATTCCACATATGAATGAAATCATACAGTGTTTTTCTTTTTTAACTTATTTCACTTAGCCTTATACTCTTTAGGTCCATTGCAAATGACAAGATTTTTTTTTTTTTGGCTGAATAATATTATTGTATATATATGCCACATCTTCTTTACCCATTCATCTATGGGTGGGCACTTAGTTTATTTTCATATATTGGCTATGGTAAATAATGCTGTAGTAAACACAGAGTTACTTTATTTTTTCAAATTAGTGTTTCTGTTTTCTTTGGGTAAATATCCAGCAGTGGCATTAATGGATCATATGGTATTTTCAGTTTTAATTTTTTGAGAAAACTCCACCCTGTTTTCCACACTGACTGCACCAGTTTGCACTCCTACCAACAGTGCAAGAGGATTCCTTTTTCTCCACATCCTTGCCAACACTTCATTTCCTGTCTTTTTTAGTCTAACCATTCTGACAGGTGTAAGGTTGTTTCTCATCATGGTTTTGATTTGCATTTCCTTGACAATGAGTGATATTGAACATCTTTTCATGTATCCATTGGCCGCTTACATGCATGAATACTCTTGTCAAAAGCCTTTGCCCGCGTCGGGCTCTGTGCTGACTGCCAGCTCAGAGCCTGGACCCTGTTTCAGTCTGTGACTCCCTCTCTCTCTGACCCTCCCCTGCTCATACTGTCTCTCTCTCTCTCTCCTAGAAATAAATAAAAAAAATTTAAAAAAAAAAAAAGCCTTTGGGGGAGCCCATAGTGGCCTTGACCAGCCTGGCGTGCACTCTGATGTTCCACGGTCCACTCAAGCCAAATGACTTGCCCTGGTTGATTTCATTTGACTGTGTGGTTCTCTCTCTGTCTCTTTTTAAATGTTTATTTATTTTTGAGAGAGAGAGAGAGATCGATCAGGGGAGGGGCAGAGAGGGAGACACAGAATCTGAAGTAGGCTCCAGGCTCCATGACATCAGCACAGAGCCTGATCTGAGCTGAAGTCAGATGCTTAACCAACTGGTCCACCTGGGTGCCCTGATCATCTGGTTCTTAACCTAACCTACAGACTGTAAGACAGAATTACCTGTGACTATCGATGACAACACATGGATCTCATTTGGATCCCAATTCAATAAAACTTTAAATTATGAGACAACTGGGTTAATTTTCAAACAGTCTGGGTATTTGGTAAGAAGTTATTGTTCATTCTGTTAAGGAGAATAATGGTATTGTGGTTATGTTTTATTTTTTAAAAAACCTAATCTTTTAGAGATTCATAACGGATTATTTATGGATGAAATAATGTAAGACATGGGACTGGCTTCAAAATAGTTCAGGGCAGGAAGTGAAAAGAGTATAAACAAGATGGATGGTGATAGTAAACCTAGTTGAGTGACGCTAGAGGCAAATCAACCAGTCTACTTTTGCATATATTCAAAATTTTCCAAATAGAGAGCTTAAAAGAAAGAATCTTTTGGGGAATTTTTATTATTTATTATTTTTTTAATGTTTTATTTATTTCTGAGAGAGAGATACAGCGTGAGCAGGGGAGGGTCAGAGACAGAGGGAGACACAGAATCCGAAGCAGGCTCCAGGCTCTGAGCTAGCTGTCAGCACAGAGCCCGATGCCGGGCCCGAACCCATGAACTGTGTGAGATCATGACCTGAGCCAAAGTCGGACGCCTAATTGACTGAGCCACCCAGTCACCCCTCTTTTGGGGAATTTTTAAAACATACAGATATCTGGGCATCACCCTGAGTGGTTCTGAATTAATTGGTCTGGGTGGAGGCATAGCATAAGTACTGTTTAAACAGCTCCCAGTGGGACTTTAATGTGCATCTTGGGGTAAGAATGGCTAATGGAGCACAGGTTCTTTATCATTTGCTCATAACTACCCTGGGAGGCAGGCACTACTCACTCATTCTACAGAGATGGTAAGCTCTAATAGTGGACTTACAGATCTGAGGAGTCTAAGATCTAAGGTGTGAGTGAGGTGTGGGGGCATGGGGACTGCGGTATGGTGATTTAGACCTGAAGTTTGCAAACTTTTCTGGTAGAGAGGAAGAAAATAAATACTTCGGGCACCTTTGGCCACATATGGTCTCTGTTGAAACTACTTAAGCTGGCCATTGTAGTTAAAGCAGCCAGACAACAGCAAAAGAATGGGTGTGGCTGTGACCCAGTAACAGTGAATTTACAAGAACAGGCAGTAAGCCAGTTTGCTGAACCCTGGTTTAGACCATGGGCATTGGGCTTAGATGTTCCTGAGCCCACGTGCTCCTTCATCTACCTGAGGGTGGTTTTGTATGAGTCTCCACCTTGATGAAGGGGGGCATCATAATTGTACCTACCTCATAGACATGCTGTAAGGGTTAACAAGATGGTGAATGTAAAGCTCAAATACTAGGTTAATACATAATGATGTTACTTAGTATTATGGGCTGGCATGGTAATGGGTACTGGGGCTGCAATGGTCAGCAAAGAGTCAAGGTTGGGGTTTCAGTGCAGAGGAGAAACAGAGTGGGGCTCCTGTGATACTGTGATTTGTAAGTGTTAACAAAATTCATGCCAGTAAATTTGAAGATCTAACTGGCTTTATTAAGCAATTCATGACTCAGGAAGCATCCAATGTCAAGTAGAGAGATGCTCCAGGGGTTGTACAAAATGGAAGGTTTTCATAGGTAGGAGAATGGAGGAACACGTTATTAGCAAACAAACAAAAAGATTGTTTCAGGCCAGAACATCTTTTGTTGGGGAAGGGAAAATCAGGTTTTGTTGTCTTTTGTTTTTGTTTTTCTGGGTTTTTTTTAATCATTAGATTATCTTACTACTGCTAATCAGGAAATTTTAGGCTGACTTTTAAAAGGTCGCATTCCTATACCTACAATGGAATATTACTCAGCCATCAAAAAGAATGAAATCTTGCCATTTGCAACAACTTGGATGGAGCTAGAGTGTATTATGCTAAGCAAAATAAGTCAGAGAAAGACAAATACCACAGGACCTCACTCATATGTGGAATTTAAGAAACAAAACAGATTAACATGTGGGTGGGGGATGGGCTAGATGGGTGATGGTTACTAAGGAGGGCACTTGTTAGGATGAGGGCTTGGTGTTGTAAGTAAGTGATGAATCACTAAATTCTATTCCTGAAGTTAATATTGCACTATATATTAACTGACTAGAATTTAAATAAAATTTTAAAAAGAAAAATAATTAAAAATAAAAGGTCACACTCTTTGGATAGGTTGAAACTAAAATTAAGTCTTGTTTGCTATGAGGGGGTGGCAAATGATTCCATTTGGGGCTCGTTTTTCTTTTTAACATAAATATATATATTTGAGCATTCAGATGACCAAATATGTTTCTCATATATATTTGGTCTTCATCCATAGTTCCTGGATCAAAACCCTTGGAATTTCCTGAGCAATAAGAGCAATGGAGCATCTTTTGTTACAACATTTGGTCTCTTATCTTCAGTTCCTAAAAAAAATGTTTCAGAGCATAAACCATGGGGTACTCAGAACCCTTTTCTTGAAGCAAACAAACAAACAAACAAAAAAACACAGCCATTCTTGCAATTTGAGCCCTGATTTGCAAAAGCATGGTCCCTACTGTGAGTTTCAAAGGCCTGCTTTGGAATCCCGAATCAAAAATCTGACTCTGTTCTCTGTTGCAGCCTCAGTCCTCTCCTCCAAGGCAGGACTTGATTGAATGATGGAGGATACAGGATGCCAGGGTGCGGGAGCCTCAGTTAATGTCTCAAAATATTGTTCACTGCATCCATTTTGCCATGAGTCACCAGAGAGACAGTACATCATTGTGGTTAGGCGCATGGACTCTGTAGCTAGACTGCCTGGGTCTATTACCTATTAGCTGTGTGACCCTGGATAAATTATTTAACCTTTCTGTGCCTTTTCTTTTAATAGTCATTAAATGAGGATTACAATAGTACTATGCCTACTTCATAGGGTTGTCATGAGGAATGTGATGGCATGGAAAGAACTAGAACAGTGTCTGGCACATGATAAGTATATTAAGTACCTTTTATAAGGTACTTAAAAACTTTAGAGCTAGAGTTGGTCACAATTCTCTATATTTTAGGACAAAAAATTACATTATATCTATTGCTAGGAGCCACACCAGCCTCGCTGGATGACAGTCACAGCAAGGAAATGTCAGTGTTTGCACAGCTCCTGCCATGAGAAACGAAAACTGGTATCTCCTTCTGCTACTACTGGCTCATGTTGGAAATGAGCCTGCTGGTATTGACCAGGCCTCACAATATTCCAAATCAGACTGATATTTCCCACACAGATTCTTCATAAGGAAAAGCATATTCCTGCCTTTTCAGAAGAGATTTTAGATGAAAGCACTGTGGATGATTGTCAAAAGGCTCTTCCTATGGGACTTGTAGATCCAAGACTTAGGTAATAAAGGAGGTTAAGAACACAAGAGTTACAACTGACCCTGGCCCCGAGACAAAGAGCCTAATTTAGAGTTAAGGAACAGATAAGGGCTGTTCCCTTTATCTGAATTTAAGGTCTAACTTTCCACAAACACCCTCCCTTACACTGGCAGCTGGGATGAGGGTAGATAAGAGTAGCTAAAACATAACCCAAAAACAAAGGCCGACACATTTAGGGCCTACATGGTGTTTACACATTCAGCATCAAGTCAGAAAGGTTGCCACAAACAACTTATTAACCAGCTCAAAAACATTCATCCTTTTGTGAGCCAAACAAAATGACTCCTAGCCTATCTATATACAACTTAAACTATGTCCTAATCCTAGCGTTATTAACTTAGAACAAATATGTATGTCATCCTGTTATTTCCTTAGTTGTATGATTTATTCAACCTCACTATGATTGGGGTAATTCTGCAAGAATACTTCCAAAAAACCTGTTCTTGTACACTTTTCAAAGCATCTTATCACAAAGAGTTTTCCACTGTAAAAATTCCTTTTTCTGATCTCATGTTGCCATTGGACCTTTAAATAAAGACACCAAAACTGACAGGATAGATGCCTGCCTGGTGATCGGAAAGAATCTCGGGGCTCTCTCACTCTCTCTCTCGCCGACACTGTCCATCCTTCAGGGACCCCTGGACTGGCTGGAGCAGGTCTCCAGCAATCTATTTTTTAAAAACCTTTAAATAATTTGACAAACATATTTCCTAGGCAAAGATCAAGTATTTATTCATTCATTCATGTATTGATTCATGCCACTTGTCCATTTTCCTACCAAAATATCAGGTGCTAGGACTACAGCAGTCAACAAAGAAGTTAAAATACTTATAAATTTAATCTGAAGGTATGACCTAGGACATACCTGCTATAGGTCGTTTTCTTTCTTTTTAAGTTTATTTGAGAGAAGAGAGAGTGTGAGCATATAGGGGCAGAGAGAAAGAATCTCAAGCAGGTTCTGTGCTGGCAGTGCTGAGTCCAATGCAGGGCTCAATCCCACAAACTGTGAGCTCATGACCTGAGCTGAAACTGAGAGTTGGACGTTTAACTGACTGAGCCACCTAGGCACCCACTCCTATCTGCTATAGGTCTTCTTCTTTAAGACACTCAGGCAGTCCATGCTACACAGAGAAATAGCTCAATGCTTGAGGAGTACTTATAAAGATCTGATGAGGTGATTTATACTCTAAATTGTTAGGGAAGGCAGGAAGACATAAATAGGGAGGGTGGAACGTAGAGAAAGGAAGCTCCTGACCCAGACCATTCTATGATTCTAACAATTAAAAATTGTAAAAATAAGGAAACAAAGAAAGAAACAAAGAAACAAATGGAAGAGAAGAAAAAAGGAATGTATTTTATAGGAAGGTATGTAGGATATATTTTATATTACTGAGTAAAAATATCAGAACACTGAACAACATGCATAGCTAACTCCATTTATGTTTAAAATTGTATATTCGAATTTACATAGGAATTTTTAACATGTATAAGAATCCATTTCAAACTGTTAAGAGTAGCTTTCTCAGAGGTGGGATTATGAGAGAGATTTTTATTTGCTGCTTAAAATGGTTTCATTGTATTGTTTGGAATATTTACAAGTGTGACCTACAGTTATGTATGGCCTTTTAAAAAAAATGTTCATTTATTTATTTTGAGAGAGAGAGAACTGCAGAGGGAGAAAGAGAATCCCAAGCTGACTCCACGTTGTCAGCACAGAGCCCAATAAGGGGCTCAATCCTGGTGCCTCATGACTTTCAAAAGAAATATTTACAGTAGAGAAAATTTGTTCAATCATTGGGGTACATGACTGGGAAGTGAGGTCATGAGCTTCCCATTGTAAGAGGCATTCAAACAGGAGCTGGAGGAATGTGAAGCAGAGGTCATGATGGGGAATTGGACCAATTATCTCTGAGGTCCAGAGACTCACCCTAGGACTCAAGAGTGGGACATATCTCTGCAAAAGTCTAACCTATTGACTGGGAAGCCAGAAGGCTCAAATGCTCGCATGTGATTTGGTTTCGTGTGGCTCTGAGTAGGGCCCTGCTGCTCTGAACTATCCCTGCACAATTTACACAGGGGCTGAGGTTAACTAACATTTTGCATCTCTTCCAGTGCCACTGCCATGTGTGGGTACTACTAGGGAGCTGGGGGCCAGGCTCAGCCATATTCTCCATATAGAAACTGGCTGGGCAGGGAAGGAGAGGGGGGAGGGAGTGATGACGTGGTGCCCTGCCACCTGTGTTGATAAGGGCTCCTGTTCCTCTCTGTGGCCCTGCGGGATAGCCATGGAGCTGCAATGGATCTCCCTGCTGCTGGTGGCCGCTTGCGTCTCCATTGTCCAGGGCTTCCCAGAGGAGGATGTCAAGGAAGCCAGCATCAACATATCCCAGCCCTTGCATATTGTGGAGGAAGGCAACCTGCTGGTGCTAACCCCTGCTGGCCTGACCCAGATGCTGAACCAGACTCGCTTCCTCATGGTGCTTTTCCGTGAGTGTCCCCTACTCCTGGGTGACAGGTGATGGGTGGGGTGAGATCTGCCTCTTTGCTCCTGGCAGCCAGAGAAGTTTTATATATTGCTAAATAGATGAGAACACATATTAACATATTTAAAAGTAATATGGATGTACTAGCATTCCCGACTTCAGATGAGAATGTCGAGTCCAAGACGTTAAGCAATTTGCAAGATGCTACATTGCCACTTTAGTCTTGACTTGTATGTTGCTCCTCTGTCCCACTGAAAGTAAAAAGCTACCTTACTCTTCAGTGTCTTCATATTCTGAAATTCAACTTTCCCCTCTGTAAGGTGCACAGGAGCATCCTGACCATTCTGGATTGTTGTAAAGGTTAAATGGGATAATATGTTAAGTGGCTGGAACACAACCGGAGAGCAATAACGGTGGCAACTATGGGCAAGCTCTTGAGCAAAGAGTTGCAAAACATCACCCTTATCTGCACTCTGTCTGTCCACTTTTGTTTTTTGGACTGTTGTTCTTTACTTCAGTGGATATTTCATCTCTCCCTGGGGCACTGGGCACAGAGCTGTGCCTTGGCACAGGATGGGAGCGGTTTTCATAACAGCTTTCACATAGTAGTAATGTGTGCTGGGGACTGTCCTTAGTGCCCCACTAAATGTTAAGTTAATCTTCACAACAGCCCAGCATGGTGGCACCATTTGTCTCCCTATTTTATAGCTGCGGAAACAGAAGCATAGAGGGGCCAAGCGATTTGCCCAAGGTCACACAGTTCACAAGCGGGGATTGCACTTGTGCTACGCCACTTCCCACGTGCAAGGATTAGGAGGGTACAGAAAGTAGATGGGAACAATGGATTCCAGAATCCTGCCTCCAGAGCTACTCCTGGGAAGTGTCCAAGGTCTGCTGCCAGGCTGTATAGACCCAACTAGCACCCAGATTCCCGGAGGCCAGGCAAAGCCTCGGGTTCCAGAGCTGGGCAGCGTGGTGCAGGTGCTTCCCCTTCTTGGTTTCTGCCCCTTTCCATGCAGCCCCTCCCCCCTATGTTCTCTTCCCCTTCTCCTGGCTGCTGCTCTGGCATAGCCCTTTCTCCCTTCTGTCAGTTTGCCTTCCTCTGACCCTGACACCTCCCAGGCTTCCTTTTCTCTCCAGTCTGACCAGTGCATGTCTTGAGATGATGTTCAATTTTTAGAGGTTCACGGTCCTAGGCTCAAATACAGGGGCTCTGCCACTTACTGGTCAGACGACCTTGAGCAGGTGACCTTGATCACTCTGAGAGCCTCTCTTTACTTGGCTGTGAAATGGGTAATTTAGCAACAGGATATAATTCCTAAGTGCTTAGCACAGTGCCTGCTGCACAATAAGAGCTTAAGAATGTTTGGGCGGCCATTCTCTATCATTATTAGATTCCTCCTCTGCACAAACACACTAATAATTTCTCCCTTGCAGGTTGCTGTGGCACTGAAAACAGACTCAAACATGCAGTCTTTAGTGCCTAGTGAGCACTCATTGGGCAGAACTATTATTACTGCATTCTGATTCGCCCTACTTTTATTCAGCCCTGCTCAGCGCCAGGCCTTGGGTGGGGCTGATGGGAACCCAGAGAAAAGAGGCCTTGGTTTCTGCTCTCAGAGACTTTGTAGTTGAAGCCAGAGATGTCACAAAGCATGAGAAACTCTTTAGAATGATGTTCATGCCATTAGAATAGTCTGAACTGTGTACACTGGGTGCTCACAGAAGTGACAGCTTGGACTTGTCCTCAGAAATGGTTCTTCAAGCTGCAAAACAGCTGAGCAGCCTCCTCTGGCTTAACTCCCACGTCCTTGCATCCTGGAACACAGTAGGGTCTCCAGGGCAATGCAAATGCATTTTGAAGCTTGAAGGTTGGCCCGAGGTGAGAGAAATCATCACTATTTGACCTCCAGTGATGGGCAATCTTTAACCAGAGCAGTGGAGTGAATACTTGGGCATCTATTGTTTCTGACATCAGTATTTTTCAAAGACTACATGCCAAGCCTGGGTAAATCCTAAAGTGTTTTTTCTTTTTAACTTTACTCATCCACACATTTTGTCTATAGATGACATCAAGGTTTGGGGTAAAGTATACGAGTTTGGGAGCCAGGCCAGCCTGAGTGTAAAATTTAACACTGCCATCACCTTGATATGTGGCCTTAGGTACATTCCTTTGTGTCTCACCTTCTTCATCTGTGAAGGTGAAGGGACTGACTAAGTATCTCTGAAGGATCTGGCACATGGAAAATGCTCAGTAAATGAGTCCTCAGCCTCCCTTGGCCCCAAACAGATGATCAACTTTCTATCAGTTAGGACTGGGTTCAGCGTCAAGGAATTTAAAAAAAATCTGCTAATGATGACTTGGAAATTTCAAGATTTATCTCATATTCTCATATGGAGATCAGGGATAGGCAGTCAATGGCTGTCCTAGCAGCCTCACTGTATCAAAGACACAGGCTCCTTCTATCTTCTTGCTCCATCACCTCTGACATGCTGTAGCTTGTGGTCACAAGATGGTGGTGGCAGCTCTTGTGTTGCATTGCGCACTTTGCTAGGGAAAAGGAGGGACAGGCAAATAGCAAAATGACAGAATACATGTCAGCCAAGTATGTTTCTTGGAAAAAAAAAAAAAAAACCTTTCCAGAAACTCCACCAGCGAATTTTGTTATATCTTACTGGCTAGAACTGGGCCATGGCTGTTCCCAAATGAGGAGTCTGAAATTGTGAATGTTTTAGGTGTCTGTCCTCAATGGTCCAGGAAGCAAAACTTGGGAATGGTTGATTCACAGTATTTGCCACAAGATCCAAGGTTGTAGACTAATTTAAATGTGCCAAACATTTAGTAGTTCTTTGCACATTATGGCTCAATTTTTTTTTTTAAATTTTTTTTTAATGTTTTTTATTTATTTCTAGGAGAGAGAGAGAGACAGCGTGAGCAGGGGAGGGTCAGAGAGAGAGGGAGTCACAGATTGAAACAGGCTCCAGGCTCTGAGCCGGCAGTCAGCACACAGCCCGACGCGGGGCTCGAACCCACGAACCGTGAGATCATGACCTAAGTGAAAGTCGGACGCTTAACCGACTAAGCCACCCAGGCGCCCCATATGGCTCAATTTTTAATGCTAGATGAATGAAGTCCTTCAATGAAATGAATTCTAAAAATGACTGCCCACCTTTGTACCCAAACTCTCTCATTGTTCTGATTTTGATTAGCTCTTTTAACCATCACTGGGTTAGGGAAAGCTAACTGCTATGACAACTCCCAAATCTAGTTTTGGAAAGGTTGCTTTCTTAAATCTTAGTCTCAGACAGGTCTGCAGAGAAGCTTTGCTCCATACAGTCATTCAAGTGCCCAGGATCCTTCCATCTAGTGACTCATGCATTCCTTAGGGCCTAGAGTGCTCCACTGAATCCTCTGCCTCCAGCCAGCAAATGGACTGAGAGACACAGGACATGCTTCTGGGCCAGGCCAGCCCTGGAACTGGTGCACATCGGTGTTATTCAAAGTGTGGTCTGTGGACCAGCAATGCCAGCATCACTTAGGAGCTCGTTAGAATTGCAAAGTACCAGGCCTTGCTCCAGACCTACTGAGTCCGAGTACCAGGTGATTCACATACATATTACAGGGTGAAAAGCATGTTTAACATTTCTGCCTGCTTTCCGGAGGACACAGCTCTGCAAGAGAGCCTGGGAAAGAAAGGCCAGCAGTGTAAATGAAGAGTAAGAAGAACCAGGGTTTGGGGAACATGTGGCATTATCGGCTTTAATCACATTCATTATATAGAAGCCTTGAAATGGGTTTTGATCAAATGCAACCTGAAGCTGGGCTGGCTGAGAAGCTGCTGGGTGGTATAAGCTCTTTCAGACATTGAACCACTAGGAATAGTTTTCTCTTTTGGGCAGGAATGTCAACAACTGTTTACTGTGTAGGGCTGACTTTATGGACTGTTTGGCTCAGGTTAAGTTTCCAAGGTCAAGTCATTCCCAAATCCAATGGGTATTTGCCAGTCCTCACCTTCCTTGACCTACAGTACTCCAACCTGAGACACAACCCGAGACCCTTTGCTCCTTGGTACCCATGAGCCCATTCCCTTCTGGTTTCCTTTGATCTCTCTGGCTCACTTCTCAGTTCTTTATGGCTCCTCTTCTTGCCCACAATACTGAATTCAAGGATGTAACAGGCAGCCCATGGACAGAAGATGGCCAGCAGGTGGGTTATGTTTGGGCAATACAGTGTTTTAGGTTCTTGTAATGTTCATTTATTTTTGAGANGGGTTGGGGCAGAGAGGTGGGGGGGGTGGAGGGGTGGGGAGACACAGAATCTGAAGCAGGATCCAGGCTCTGAGCTGTCAGCACAGAGCTTGATGCAGGGCTCAAATCTACAAACCGTGAGATCATGACCTGAGCTGGAGTTGGAAGCTTAACTGACTGAGCCACCCAGGTACCCCTGACCCACACAATTTTTTAAGGATTAAGAGATTTCACAATTATAATTGAATTTACATCTGCTCTTAAAGAAATAGATCTGGAGGCACAGTCCCACATTCTTGCAATGTGACAACTGGCTGGAGATGAGTAGTGATTTTCCCTTTGGATCAGAAAACATGGCTGTCATTTTGCAACATCCCTATCCAGCCAACCCCACACAATCACATTCCCTGCCTCACCCCTGTAGCATTTTAGTCTGTGTCCCCTCCATCTGAAATTCAGGTCCCAGTCTCTTCTTATTTGGTGTGGTCTCAGTGGTGTTACTTGAATCAGGGAATTTGGGCATGTGACAGCATCAGCAGCTCAGTTGTCCTGGTTCCCAGAGCCTCCTCAGCTGGCTTGTGCAAACACTTCATAACACCATGGAACAAAAACATTCTTTTTGTGTGCTTAACCTTGATAGTTCCCAGGAAGGAAAATCTGATTGGGTCATTTTTGCTTCCATCCAATATGGAGCATGCCTGATATGTAAAATTCCATCAAAATAGTTCTGAGATTCTGATCTCCATCTAGCCCAGGTTTCTTTCAACCTCAATGCCAAGGTACATGCTGGATTTTACTTCGAGCTCACAGAGTAAGCTCTTGTAGGGGAGATCCAGTTTGGGCTATTTTCTTTACACAAGCCTGTGAGCAGGGCAGGCATTTCCACTTTGCTGACTGACTCCTCCAGCTGGTTTCCCACATATCTCATCCACCCCAGGACATAGGCCAGCACTTACACATCTGTTTTATGGTTCCTTTCAGGGAAGAACTGAGAACCTTGCAGCTCTATTCCACCTGATGTAGAATTGTAAGCTAATCGTTTGCACAGCTCAGACATCCAAGAAGACCTCTGTCTCCCCTTTTTTGCAGCGGTCCTAATCTCTGATCCTGGACTCTCAATGTTGAGGGCACTAGAGCCACACACTTTGCATGACACAAAATACACATCTCAACAAATATTTACCTTTCCAAAAATGGTGAGCAGACACCAAAGACAAGGAACCTGTCCTGCCCACATGAGAAAGCAAGTCTCTGCTCAAGTGACTGCTCTGTTTTAATCAGGCAGAAGGGGGAATCCATAGTTCTTGGAGGCTTTACCTGACATCTTATAACTAAGGGATTGACACTGAACCTGGGGCTACAGACAAAGTCAATCAATTTTATGTTCTTTAACGACATTTACTGACAAACAATTTGAATACTTTAAATTTAAAGCATTCCCACCAGCAGGTATTTCAAAGCAATAAACACCAGCAGAGATTTTGTTACTCAAAAGAGACAGTTAAGCTCATTACATTTGAATATCTGACTCCTTCCAATACTCAGTTTAAATCAAAATTAGTTTTCAAAACTTGGCAGGCCTTCTAAAGTGACCTTTGGAAAATCTAATCCCTTGGGGAAAGTATGACAGTTTTTTTTCTAGGAATAAATAGGCTCTTTACGACAATAAATTTTTCCAATATTGTCCCAGTCACATACTATATACTAAGTCTCAAATCCTTAGCTGTTGCTCACTTTTTCTTCTCTCTGAGGACTCCAGGCTCAACACCCAATTGTCAGTGGGACCCTTCCTCTTGCATGTCCCTCACATGTCTCAAATGCCTCATCTGTTCAAAACAGGACTCAGCATCTTTGATTTGCTCCCTACAACTTGCTTTTCCTCATGCCCTGCCTTAACTGACAGCATCACTCTCTACCCAATGTCAAAATCAGAAATCCCAAGGTCATTCTCTCTTTTCTCACATCTCACCCATCACCCACCAGGTCCTTCCTGTTCATACCACCTCCTAAAGCCCTCTGCACTCTCCAGATTTTGCATTCCCCTGCCACTGCCTTAGTTCAGGTCACCGTGTTCCCCACCTGGAACTCTGCAGTAGCCTCCTCGAGGGTCTCCCTTCCCCCTCCAATGCTGTCCCTACAGAACACCAAGAGGTATTTTTTTCTAAAATGCAAGTCTGACTGGGTCACTTCCTGACTAAAAACCCTCAGTGATTCTCGACCCCAAACTCCTTAACATGGCTACAGTGTCCTCTGCTTGGTCTAGCCTTAGCCAACTTCCCACTTCATTTGAGAGCTATGCTCTAGCCCCTGAGTAATTTGTGGTTCCCAGATAGGCCACACTGGCTCAAGCCTCTGGGCCTTTGCATTTACAATTCCCTGTGCCCTCAGTGTCCTTCCTACACTCGATCATCTGGATCGTGAGGTACAGCCTGAATTTTAGATGAGGTCTGACACCAAACCTGGAGTCCATCTTATAAAACTGTGCTGTAACTGAAATAGTTATTTATTTACTTATTTACTTACTTGTTTTTCATTCATTCATTCATTCATTCATTGAATATTTATCGAATACCTGTTATGTGCCAGATAGACTTCTAGGCACAAAACAGATGGACGTCCTTGTTTAGTAGCACTTACATCCTAAAGAGGGGAGACCCAAGATAAACAGATAAATAAATAAAAATACAGTATGTCTTATGGTTAAAAGTGCTATGGAGAAAAACAGAAGAGTAACAGGGAGTGCAAAAAGTTAGTGGAAGTGGGGCTGCAAATTTATTTAGAGTAGTCTGGGAAGGTGAAAATTCAGCAAGGAACTGAAGGCCAAAAAGCATCAACCTACGCAGATAGCTGGGAGGAGAGCATTTCAGGCAGAGGGAACAGCAGTGCAAAGGCTCTGGGGTGGGAATGTGCCAAGATGGCTAAAGCTGAGGTGCTAAAGAAAGTGGGAGATCAGATAAGAAAGGAAGTAGAGTCCTTTAGGGCCTTTTAGGCCATTACGATGGTCAGAGAAATTTGATGGCTGGCCCTTGAGGAACTAGAAGGGATTGATTACCATCCTGAAATTCCTATCACCTGTGAGCACCTATACTGGTCCTATGAAATGGGGAGAGGATTATTCTCAGAATATTTTTCCATGCTTGATCTGGAGCTTTGTCTAAATTAGAGTTTCTCATCCTCAGCACTACTGATACTTTGGCTGGATCATTCTTTATTGTGTGTGTGTGTGGTGGGCGGCAGATACAACACAAGATGTTTAGTGGCATCCCTCACTTCTACCCATTGGATTCCAGGAGCACTCTATTTATGACAACCAGAAATGTCTCCAGATATGTCCAAATGTCCCCCCCCCGCTTGAGAATCACCATCTAAAGAAAGGCAGACTCCAGCTCCCTGTGCTGGGAGCTAATCTCCAGTCCCTACATTCTTATTTCCCCAACCACCAGCTCCTCCCCCAATTCACACTGGCTTCTCAGAGAAGGGAACCCAGGGTTATCTACTAAAGACCCAGGCAAACATTGATTCTAGGTCCATAAGCCATTAACACACCTACACATCACACAGGCATTCAGAGAGCCATTCCCTATTCTAACATGACCCTGGGTCTCATTTGCTTACCCTAAAACCCACGTGAGAGCCACACAATAGGCCCAGGCTTATACTGGATGACTTGGTGCTAGTCACCTTTGGTCTATTTCCCCAAGAACCAGAAGATCTGCTGAGGATCCTGATATTTCCATAAGACTTAACCTAGTCAGAGCAAGATCAAGGGTTCTCCAACAATGTCATCAAAATAGTTAATGTTTTTTGGGCACTTTTGTGCCAGAGATTTAAACACCTTGTCTTACTTTGTAGGATCATCTTAAGGTATAGGATCTATTAGTATCCCCATTCTGTAGAGGAGGAAACACAGGCACAGAGATGTCTAAAAAACCAATCTGCCTGAGCTGCAGGTGCTGTAAACCACCATAACTGTCTCTGGTTTATGAAACAACCTAATGAGGTTCACTGAGTGCCATATACCAGCATGTGTCAGAAAATAAGCTCTCTCTAGGTAGAGTTTAGGACCCAAGGAAGGCTTTACTTGCAGGAACTTTCAGCCTCCGAGCAGAGGGCTCCCTACACATCCACAGCCCACTGGGCTCCTGCCCAAGCAACAATGTACATCTGAATTGTTACCATAACCCAACCAAACTGGCATTTTCAGATGGCCAGGGCAGGACATAGGCACCAAGACCTGAGAGGTGTATGCATTTATTTCACCTTTACAAGCTTGGAATTCAAGGTTCCAGAACCACAGAAGTAAAAATGATTTGCAAATTTTAGAAAGAAAACAGAAGCCAGGACTATAAATCATAAAGAGTAGATTTGGCTCTACAGATTCTCTCTGCTCTGATGGGAACCACCCAGAACAGGGAATATGAAAAATGCATCCCATCCCTCCCTCCAGGAAAAGAAATTTTTCAGATCCACTAACCTATATGGTCAGTTAGAGCATGAATCTGGGAGTCAGCCAGTCTTGGAGCTAAATCTCCGCCTAACTGTGTACTAGCCATGAGACCTCTGGATTTCCATCTCTTGTCTGTAACATTCCTCACCTGCAATGGTAGATAACTAGGAAGTTGTTATAAGGACTAACCAGGATAAAGCATGTAACCTTAGCAAAGTGGCTGGCACAGTGAGTGCTCAATAACTTGTAGTTGTTGTCACCTTGTTATCATCACCATCATCATCATCATCACTATCATCACCATAATTATCATCATCATCATCACTATCATCACCATAATTATCATCATCATCATCACTATCATCACCATAATTATCATCATCATCATCACTATCATCACCATAATTATCATCATCATCATCCATCTTGCTGTTCTGGTCAAAATATCAGAGTCATCCTTGACTCCCCTTCTTCACTTGTACTCCACATCCAATCTACCATCCCCTCCCATTTCTCTCATCTAGCACCAGTCACCTCCTCCTTCAAAATGTCTCCAGACTCTGATGACTTCTCACCCTCTCCATTGCCACCACCCTGCCTCAAGCCATTACCACGTCTCACCTGGATTATTACAGAGGCCTACCACCAGTCTCCCTGGATCCACCCCTTTCTCCTTTGGTCTAATGTTCATATAACATTCAGTACAATCCAGTTATTAATAAGTAGGATCATATCTAACTCTGCTCCAAACCTTCCAGTATCTTCCTACAACCCTCAGAGAAGGGGCTATTCAGTGGCCAAAAAGCCCCTATGTCATTTGACACCAATACCCATCATTCTGCTCCAGGACAAATGGACCCCTTGTCATTCCTCAAATATGCTGCACATGCTCCCACTTCAGGGCCTTTGCACTTATGGTTCCCCAACCTGGAAGCTCTCTCCAGATATCCACAGAGGCTGCTCCCTTACCTCTTTCAGTCTTTATTAAAATGTTTCTTCTCTTGGGGCGCCTGGGTGGCTTAGTCGGTTAAGCGTCCGACTTTCGCTTAGGTCATGATCTCGCGGTTCGTGGGTTCGAGCCCCGCGTCGGGCTCTGTGCTGACTGCCAGCTCAGAGCCTGGAGCCTGTTTCGGTCTGTGACTCCCTCTCTCTCTGACCCTCCCCTGCTCATGCTGTCTCTCTCTCTCCTAGAAATAAATAAAACATAAAAAAAATTAAAAAAAAAATGTTTCTTCTCAGTGAGTCCCCCTTTAGCCTCCCTACTTAAAATTAATCCCCCTAACACTCCCAACCTCCAGCTGTGATTTTTTTCACTTAGCACTTAGCATCTAATATAGCATATATTTTACTTCTTTACTTGTTTATTTTCTATCTTCCCCAACAAGAGCAGGGATTTTTAACCATTGAATGTTAAATCCCCAGTACCTAGAACAGTGTCTGACACACGGCAGATCCTAAAAAAGATTTGGTGAATGAACTGTGAATGGACACCGGATGAATGGACAAATGGATGGGTAGATGAATCTCCACGACTATTACTGTTAGATCCCATCCAGCTAGCTTTCAGATCCCAGCATTCCAGCTATCATAGACTACTGTTCTCATTTCTTCCTTTCCAGATACTTAGGAGCACTGGGCTGTGTGTGGAACTTCTAAAATTTCCATCATTTGGACAATCATTCCATGCGTTTCTCTTGCCCTGAGCTTGCTTCCCTTAGAGACTCAGATTTGAACACGATGTCAGTCAGCAACCCTGCACCAGGCAGGGCCGAATCCACAAGGAATCTGGGGTGGGGAGGGCGGGGGAGTGGAGTGGGGCTGAGGGCGGGAGCAGCTGGCAATAGGCCAGCGCCTGCTGATGGTGATAGATGGGAGGTATCGAAGGCAATGATGGTGACGAAGCAGGCAGTGGAGAGGCGAAAAGTCCCACTTCCTGTGCATTGATTGGGAATTTAATGAAAACAATCATTCACTTTCGGGTTCCATTGCAGGAGCAGGTGTGCTCACTAATAGTGGGGCATGTTCCAGTTGTCCAGAAGTAGGCTTTCTGGGTTTTGCTTTACAAAAGACCTCTCTGTTGGACTTGGAATTTGCCCAGGCAGTGGAGGTGATTTGCACTTTCTCCCAGTGCTCCAGATGGACAGAAGAGAGGCGTGGGAACTCAAAAAGGGAATGTGTTCTGACTTGAAAGGGAATCAATGACCCCCCCTGCCCTGGCCCAGTCTACCTGATGCAGATATCAAGGTGGTGAAGGGCCTCCAATCTCACAGTGTTATCAGGAAGAAGGAAGGCAAATGTGAGCGCCTTTTAGTTCCTTCTCATTTAGGTCAGGAAGGCCTTCTTGCTGCCAGGATCACATGCCAGCTCCCTGAGGCCAGTTACCAGAAAAGGGCTCCTTACTCCTAAACCCCCACCCCCAGTGCCCAGCAATATGAGGGGCCAAGGAATATTAATAGAGTGTGAGGTCTCTTTGACACCACTAACCCCAAAGAGCAGGATCAGAGAGGTTAAGGGAGCATCTTAACCTCTCCCCAGCCCCATCCTTTTCACACCTGACCTTGTTTGCTTGAGAGTCCCTTGCAATATTACATGCAGCTAGCTATAGGGCAACTGGAGGGGCTCAATTTGGGCTGTAACTCCAGGATTTTCCAACAGATGGCAGGCATGCCCCTCATTCTTTCTTCTATAATTTCTGACCATAGAAACTGTTCAATAGTAACAGTAGTAATAATAATGCATTATGTCCTTACCATGTGCCAGGCATTGAGCTAAGGGTCTGACATGCCAATATTGGTTAGAAATCCAATTTAGTGGTTCCAGGTCCTGGCTATATATCACTACTGTGCTGCCCTGTATAAACAGGACAGTTTGTTGCCAATCAGTTTCCTCATCTATAATTTACCCATGAGGAAAGTGAGACTCACAGAGTTGGAATGAATACCCAAAGTTGTATTACTTCCAGTGTTGTTGA
This sequence comes from Crocuta crocuta, assembly GCF_008692635.1. Classification (NCBI taxonomy): domain Eukaryota; kingdom Metazoa; phylum Chordata; class Mammalia; order Carnivora; family Hyaenidae; genus Crocuta; species Crocuta crocuta. Next base: position 15,339,310 of record NW_027531893.1, on the reverse strand, counting down.
GCCCACAGAACCCTGATGCACCTCCCATATGACCAATTTCACAAAACGTGTTTCTTCCATCCCATCACGTTTCTGAAAATTTACCTATTGCAGTACAGTGTGAGGAAGGTCCAGGAGCTAAGCAGGTGAAAGCCAACCTCCTCCCTGGGAGATAGGGAGAAAGAGAGGCTCTAGCAATTTCTGATTTATACTGGCTTTTTCAGATAATCCATCCTCCAAGCAATCCAGGAGCCTGGCTGAGGAGCTGGGCAAAGCTGTGGAGATTATGGGTAAAGGCAAGAATGGGATCGGCTTTGGCAAAGTGGACATCACGGTCGAGAAGGAACTTCAGACAGAGTTTAACATTAAGGAGGCCCCAGAGCTGAAGCTGTTTTTTGAGGGCAACAGGTCGGAACCCATCAGTTGCAAAGGTAATAGCGCTTGTGTGTCAATCAAAGCAATGCTAGCTATGGAAACACAAACGCCAGCATTTCAGTGGTGTGACAAATTACAAATTTACTTCTTGCTCATGAGGGCCCAGTTGGCTGCCAGAGGGTGGAGGTGGGGGGCTCTGCTCCCCACGTCTTTCAAGGACCAAGGTTTCTTCCAGCTTGTGGCTCTGCTCTATCTTAGGGCCTCTGAGGCCTCTGCAATTTTCTATCTAATAGTTGGGGCAAGGAGGCAGAGGATTGCCAATGGTAGTGTTTGTGACCTAAGCTTGGAAGTGGCAAACATTGTATCTCTTTCCATTGACGAAAATTCTGTTACATGGTCCTAGTCAACTATAAGGCTGGGCAATATGGCCCTGATCTGTGTCCATAAGGAAAATAAATTTTGGTGAACCCATAGCTGCCTCCACAACAGCTTGTATCGCAGCTGGTGGGCCTTAAAGTACCATGAAGTGGGATAGTGAGATGCATAGCTCATAAACTCCCAGAGACCAGAGAGTGAGTTCCTAACTCCACTACCTATCTACCATCCCAATTTTCTACTTTAGAATGATTCTGACAGGGTCCCAGGACAAGGAAGCCCTGGTTGACAAAAAGAGAGACAGAGATGATGAAATAAGACAGATTTGGGACAGGGTGACTACCAACCACTTTAGCTTCTATCATCATCCACTTTGTTCATTAGTTTGTTCATTCACATATTCAATGTTCTTTTACTGAAAAACTACCATGCGTTAAGCCCTATATTTGTGTTAAGGATGCCTGAAGATTTATATGACTCAGTGTGGTACGTGGTAGGTCCTAATTTTTTAAATGCTAAATATATAAATGCGTAAATGTGTGGAAAATGGATGGATGGATGGATGGATGAATGGAAGGATGCATGGATGGACGGATGGATGGATGGATGGACTGAAAGTGATGAATGCCAGTGTGCCCAGGACAGCCTGTACTATGATGGTTAGAATGCTTCCATTTTATGTGTGGATGACTGAATCAGGAAACTGAGATAATCTTTTGCAGGATCTGGCATTTATCAGGTCTGCAATAAGCCTGTTGGAATTTTGTTGGCAAGAACCAAAAGGGACCAGACAGTGCCATCACCTCCAGGAGCTGCAGGGATACCTTGCAGTTCTCAGAGTGGACACCAGGGGTCATGAGACATAGGCCAGACTTTCAGGGGAAGGCGCAGCAAATGCTGCTACCTCCGGGCAGATTAGAAATAAGATCCAACAAGACCCAGCAGTGCAGTGGCTCACAGCCTGCCTATGGGACAATGAAGAGGCAGGGGGAAAGTAGAGGGAGGGAGATGGAGAGAGCAGAAAGGAGCAGTGAGAGAAGAGATATGGAAAGACACGGTGACTGCTGCTTCCTAAGGATAGGAGTGACAACTGTCAACAATGGTGACTCAATGATCCCAAGACAGGGATCTCTTGTGATGTGTTGGCTCTGGGGAAGGTGGCTGAAGATATGAGAAACCCCAGTTATTTTGTTGAAGTCTATATTTGCTCATGGAGTGGCTTAGGTTTTGGGGTGCCCTCACCTCCTAAAGGCCAGGTGAGGTCTGACTTCTCTTTGAGGCAATAAAGGTGACAACTTCCAGACTGTCTGAACCCCTTTTGCTAGAAGCCAGTGCCTGGGACCTCCTCTGCCATGCAGGAAGCTGCATGATCACCTCCCCCAGGAAGTCTCCTTTGACTGCCCAGGTCAGGATGCCTGCCCTCCTCTGGGCTCCCACAGCACCTGTCCTTCCCACTCAAGGCCGTTACCTTACAGAACTGTGTTTGTTCTTATTTGTCTGGTGAGAGCACAGGGGCAGGAGCTGATCTCACTTCTTTCTCGGGTCCTCTGAAGAGGCTGCCAGAACTGGCAGACACCAGCTGGCTTTAAATCCTTACTACTTGCCTGAAGAGCAATTAATTACTCTTGTCAAATTTTAATTTCCTCACCCGTAAAATGCGGATGGTGCAAGTATCTATGTCCTGGGGTTACTGGTTAGATGAAACAAGTCTGTAAGGCACAAGCCCTGACACACATCTGAACCATTTACTGTGTTACATCACGGTTCTGGCCTGCCCTCTTTTCATATGCCACTGCCTAGTGTAGTGGTTGGGGAATCCAAGGCTTAGAGAAGTGGAACAACGTCCTCAACAATCCCCAGCTAATAAGCACTGCAGAAAACAAATGTTTTCTGCGAAGGGCCAGACAATCTCTCACAACTTCTTAACTCTGCTGATGCAGTGGAAAAGCAATTCCACATAAACAAATGGGTGTGGCTGTGTTACAATAAAACTTTATTTATAAAGGCAACTGGCAAGTCAGATTTGGCCCACAGGCTGCAGACGACCAACCCCTGCTATGCATTGTGCTGCACTCTTAAGTAAATGGCAGCTGTGGTCCTAATTATTATCAAACTATTAATTTCCTGGCCCTTGTGCAGTGCCTGGGACACTTAGGTTCTTCATGAATAGTTTCTGAGTTTGAATGGGATGGAATTGCAAGGGCCCACTGCAGGCAGACTTGGGGTAAAGAGCCAGCCTGTATTTCTACTAGGCTTGCCCATCACTCTTCTTCTTCAGTATTACCCCTAACCAAAGAAAGAGGCAGTGGGGTGCTGGGAGGGAACCAGGGCCTAGACTTAGGACAAACACTAGTTATGAGAATTTGAGCCAGACTTCCAATTTCTCATTTCCTAACCAGGGTGAATAATGCCATTTCTGCTAACTGGACAGGGCTTCCCTAAGATAAGATGGGCGACAGAGCTCTGCTGGTCTCCTGCACCAACTTTTATGAAAACTTCCTACGTGGTGGTTAGTCCTTGTTGGGTCAAAGCTACAGTTCTGGTTCTCCTCTAGTCTCCCAGGGACTGATGGTGGGAGACATGGCCATGGCCTCCTCGTGGGAGGGAGGGAAATTCAGGTTGGCTTCAGGGCCTCAGTTAATGATACATTCACAGCCTGTGTTTGGAAATATGCAGTGGAACAGCAGCCCCAGTCAATCATTGACGTAGCGTTCACACCTCAGTTGTTACATGTCCTCTGGCTCAGAGCCAAGTGCCAGGGGAGACACATGCCCAGCAGGGCAGTGACCAATCTGCAGACACTCAGGAACAAACTATTTATCAAGTTCAGAGCTACCTCAGTCCCATGGGATCCAGAGGGGCAAACAGAGCTCAGATATCCCAGAGAAGATGGCCCGAGAGCAAGTTCCCTTAAGCCAGCTTATGATTCATTCACCTCATTTATCCATCTGGTAATTATTTCTTGAGCACCTAGTATGAGCCAGATGGTTATACGAGCTAGTGAGCAAGCTAGCCAAAAATTGTAATTTCAGAAAAAGGTAGACTCAACGAAGAAAATGTAATAGGTCATAAAATAGAGAATGATATGATGGGGAGGGGTGTGGCAGTAAGAAAAATCCAAATCTCAAACTAATAAGCCAGAGGAGATGCCCTGATTGCTGAGGAAAAGGCAGCGCAGGCGGAGGGACCAGTGGGTGCTAAAGCCCGGTGTACCAGGGAAGAGGGCATGGCTGCCATGTGGACAGAGGGAGACAGTGGCACAACATGAGATAGGCACTATGGTTCTGATGACCTGAAATTCAAATGGACGTGGGGGGCTTTTTGTTCACCTTGGTTGGTATTTTCGGGACTTGGAAACAAGTTCCTTTCAGAGCACTTACAACATAATTTTTTTCAGACAAATGCCTGTAAGAGATGTATTTTCAGACAAATGCCTGTTTCTATGATTTGTGCCTGCTTCTTTCTGAAAGATGGCTTAGAACATAGAATAGCCTAGATGACTGTGAAAATAGAAACTTAGCCTTGGATAGGAGCACATGTACCCCAATGTTCATAGCAGCACTCTCCACAATAGCTAAAACATGGAAAGAGCCTAAGTGTCCATCAACAGATGAATGGATGAAGAAGATGTGGTTTATCTATACCATGGAATACTACATGGCAATGAGAAAGAATGAAATCTGGCCATGTGTAGCAACATGGATGGAACTCGAGGGTGTTATGCTGAGCGAAATAAGTCAGGCAGAGAAGGACAAATATCATATGTTTGCACGTATAGAAGATTAGGAGGAACTTGACGGAGGAACAAGGGGGAGAAGAAGGGGGGAAATGGTGGGGGAAAGGGAGAGAGGCAAGCCATGAGAGACTCTTGAATGCTGACAAAAACTGAGGACTGATGGATGTGGGGGGGAGGGGGGATGGGCATGGAGGAGGACACTTGTGGGGATGAGCACTGAGTGTTATGTGGAAACTAATTTGACAATAAACTATTTGTAAAAAAAAAAAAAGAAAAAGAAAAAAGAAACTCAGCCTTGGGGCTGAATCCAGGAGAGGGGGACTGCTGCAGGGTGGAGTGCCATGGTCTGAGGGTGGCATGAAGCCTCCTCCATTCCTCTGTCCCTTGAGGCTAGTATATCGTCCTTCTATGAACTTCTATAGGTCTGAATCATTGTAGCTTTTAAAATGGCTTAATCAGTATCTACTAAAGCTGAATGCAGCATCCCCTATGACCAGAAATTCTACTCCTAGACATGTATCCAACAGAAGTGCATACAACATGACCCCAGAGACATGCACAAAAATTCTTAATAGTCCCAAACCTGGAAACAACCCAAATGCTCACCAACAGAAGATGGATAAATAAATTATAGAATATTCACACAATACAGTGCTACACAGCCCATGCAACAATGTGGGTGAATCTCACAAATGTAACAAAGCCAGACCCCAACACACATACTATGTGATTCCATTTATATGAACGTTCAAGAGCAGGCAGACTAATGCATGCTGTTAGAAGTTAGAATGGTGGTTACCCTTAAGTAGGGTGCGTTAGGGGATAGGAGGGGGCCCAATGGGGACTTGTGAGACTCTAGCAATGATCTATCTCTTGATCGGGGTAGTACTTGGGTGTGTTCATTTTGCAAAACTTCACAAACTATACATTATCATTTGTATACCTTTATGTATGCAAATATATTCCACTGCAAGTTTTTAAAATGGCCTTATATTCTTAGGAAATGTAAGCAAAGATGCTGAAAATAGAGTGCTTTCCGGTCAATTTACCACCCGACATGCATTCATCAAGCTGCATGCAGCAATTTGTCCTGCACAGACTGCTTGCTCTGTCTGGAAGTTTTTCCTTCTCCTTTCTGGTCCAATTTCCTTCTTCTTATTGCTGCTGCCTTATTGACTCATATGCATCCGTCAGTTTTCAGCTCATTAGTGATTTCCTCCAGGAAGCCATCCTTGAATACACAGTCTAGGTCATATATTTTTGCTACAGGCTCATGGAACTTTGCTTTTGAATACCTACCTTGTATGTGATTATTTGCTTGTTTGTGTGATTATTTGACAATTGTCCTATTCAACATGATGAGAGCTACAAAAGAGTGTGACTGTGTTTGTTTCTGCTCACCATTATATCCCCAGGACCAAGCACAGCACTCAATAACATAATAGGTACTCAGCACATATTTGTCAAATGAATGAATCAGTGAAGGAATGAATAGTGAGTGAAGGAATACAGGCCTATAAATGTAGTCCAAAGCTACTCACAACAAACATTGCTTTATCTCATAAACTCAGTTTAAATGCTTCATTTTATTCTATAGTAGAAAATAGTATTTTACATTATCTACCGTCATGTGGAATTGATGATTCTAGCAAACACTTGTCTGTCTATAGCTTCATGTCTATAGCACACTATTATGTCTCCCCAGATATGGTATATGTGTCCCAATTTCAGAGCTAAGACTTTGTGTGCTTTGCTGAGAAATGAAAGTCATGACCTATGACCTTCATGAACATCTTTGTCTCAGATGAGAAGTTAGAGGCATAGGCGATAATGGAATTTTCCCAAAGTCACAAAGCCAGCTGGTATTTTTATTTACATTTCATTCATTTACATTTTTTAAAAAATAAATCTATCTTCCTGTCACTTTGGAAGGTAGGTAAGAAAAGAAGACAAGGCATGCTTCCTCCTGGGTTTGATTCCCAGGTGCACTAGTAGAATGGCCATTGGGAAGTCAAACCTCAATTTTCTCTTCTGCAAAATGGGGAGGGTAAGAATATCTATCCCATATCATAGGGTTGTTTTGGAGATATAATATATGCAAATTGCCCAGCACAGTGCCTTGTCCTTGGTAAGTGCTCAGTGAAGTTTAGCAGCTGTTAAAGTTCATGCCTTGGGACTAGGGTGGGAAGGAGTGGAAGGACTGACCTTGGCCTTTAATGTGTGGGAGTCCAAGACTGAGATGCTTCTGTTCATTAAACTTGGAGGAAATAAGCCTTGCTCCAGTTTAAGAGGAAACTGCTATAAGATCCATTTAACTGTCTCTGTTTCCAGGAGTGGTTGAATCTACTGCCTTGGTCGTTTGGCTGAGAAGACAAATTAGCCAGAAAGCATTTTTGTTCAGTAACACTCAGCAGGTGTTAGATTTTGTGAAATCCAGGCCCTTGGTCATCATTGGCTTCTTCCAGGTACTGGAGTCAAGAGGTGGGAGGTGGCTTTTCAACTGGTAAGGAGTTCGGTGTCTGGGAAGGGGTGGGTTGAAGAGAGGTCTTCTACTTGGGTAAATTATATACCCATTCTTCCTTTTCCAATGAGCCGTTTTTACAGGGTTAAAATGATGACAGAAAGAATGGAAGGTGAAATGGTAGGAGACACTAATCAGAAAGGTGGATAGGAATGCAGAAAGAGGAGACTCACATTTATTAAACTGGTTTTAATAGTATAACTGATCTTTTGGAGGTCCACTTAGAATACCACTGAATAATTGTTTTTCCTTGTGGAAAATGAGTTTCTTATATGTCTTTACTCATTTCTTGTGACTTTGATGATTCTTCCCTTCCCCCAGTGGAAGTCAGAACTCTGACATTATATTTTTACATGGGAAGAGTATGTGCCTCTTTCTGTCTCATTTCACTTTTCAGTCTCAATTTTCTCATATTTGGTGATCCATGTGGTCAAATCAGATGCCTCTTCTGAAAGTGATTAAGGAATAAATGTTTAAGTCTAAACCTGTGTGTTTAGAACAACCTTATTCTAAATACTTGGAAAAAATAAAGTTTATCAATTCTCTTCATTAATCTTTGTGGAGTTGCCTATTTTGACCTTAGTTATAGCCATGGAAGTATTCTGAGTATGAAACATCCATGAAAAGGGATTTAGGAGACCCAGGAAAATCCTAAAACTTAGAAAGGTGAGGAGATGAATTGGTCACCATTTCCACCTTGACCTTAAGTAAGCCAGATATTCTGCTTCCTACAAAAGCCTCACCCAATATCCTTCTGCAAATAGGATTTAGAGGAAGAAGTAGCAGAGTTGTTCTATGATATGATCAAAGACTTCCCGGAGCTAACGTTTGGAGTGATAGCAATTAGCAATGCTATTGGGCGTTTCCACGTCACTCTTGACAGTCTTCTGGTGTTCAAAAAGGTAAGATTTTGATTACTGCTAGTGAGGGGTCTCCAGTTCAAAATAGTGGACTATGCACATATCTATAGGCTTTGGGCACAAATTCTGGTTCTGCCGCTTGTGAACCAAGTGGCATTGGACTAGGCAGTTGCTGTTAGATCACACAGTCTCCTGGAGTTTCCCTGGCCTTTCTAGACATTTTTTTATTGTAAGCTTCTCCTCCTCTTCTTAACCAGTAAATGCCATTCATTAAGGCTCAGTCCTCTACCCTGTGTTTTCTTCTGGTCCATCTTCTCCCACCCACCCTCCATGAGCAATTACTGTCCATACAATCATGAATTTACAAATCTCCATCTCCAGACTTTCCTGTCCATCACTAGCTGTCTCAACATGACCAAGCCTAATATAATCTCCCCTCCAAATCCTCTTTAAGTGTTTTTTTTCCTATCAATGAATGGGTTTACCATTTCTCCCATCTGAGCAAAGTCAGAATACCCAATTATTATTCTAAGACCTCCCTCTTGTCCACACTTCACAACCAGTCCATCACTCCAACCCTATTTATTTCAAATCCAAAATATCCCTTAAATCTATCCATTTATCTCTATTGCTACCATCCTAAGTCAAGTGACCATCATCTCCCATAGTCTAATACAACATCCACTTAACTGGTCTACCACAATCTCTCTTGTCCTCTAAAGAGCAATCTTTCCAAAACTCAAACTGATGGCCACTTGCCTCTTTCCCACTGAAAGTCTTTACGGCTTCCTATTATTCTTAGGATGAAGACTCAAGTCCCTAATGAGACCTACAAGACCTTCGACAGTCTAGCCTCTATTACACATCTTCCTCTTCTTCCTCTCTAGGATCTAGATCTGAGCTGTCCAATATGGCAGCTGCTTGTCACATATGACTATTTACATTAAAATTAAATGTTAAATTAACATTCTAGTTCCCCAATCAAACTAGCTACATGTGGACAGTGGCTACTGCATCGGACAGCATAGATATACAGAGTATTTCCATCATCACAGAAAGTTCTATTGAAAAGTGTTACTTTAGACACTGTAGTCTGGTTCTTGGAACATGCCTTACCCCCTCCCCACACAACGCCAAATCCTTAGAGTAACCATATTATTTATAGATCTGGCTCAGAGTGGTTAGTTTACTTGCCCAAGGCCACATATGAGGTGGGTAAAGTGATACTCAGACCTGCTTAACTGTGAGCCACTATATTTTTACTTGGGCTCTTGGAAGTCATTAGAAAGTTTTAAGTTGGAGAATAAAATAACCTGATTTGTATATTTGAATGGGACAACAGAGAATCTAAAAATAGATCCAAATACATATGGAAATCTAGTATATGATAAAGATGATACTTTAGGAGGGAAAATATGTTATTCAAGGATCAATGTTGAGAGAACTGGGTAGCATTTAGAAAAAAAATATATAAAGCTAAATCTATATATCCTCCTTCTACCAAATTACATTCCAGATTGATTTCTGACTGATTTAAAAATATAACAATGAAACCATGTAAAGACTAGAAGATGCCATAGAAGATTTTGCTTTTGATATTTGGAGTGGGAAAGCCCCTTTATGAAGCATGACAGAAACCTCAGAAACTATGAAAAGAAATACTGATAAATTTGGACCACATAAATAAATTGAAAGTTCCACAGAATAAACCTTATCACAATACTAAAAGCCAGCAAGCAAACTTGAAAAATTCAGTTAGGACAGAGTCAGTGTATTTTAATGGTTAAGAGCATGAGCTCTAGAGTCCGACAGCCTGGGGTGGAATCTTGACTCCACCTCTCACTAGTTTAGCAATCCTGGGCAAATCACTTTTCTGTACCTTGATTTCCTCAGCTGTACTATGGGAGAAATAATGATTCACAGCTCAGTGAGATGTTATAAGGATTAAATGAGTTCTTGCATATAGCATATTTAGAACTATGGCTGGTATAATATGAGCTCTTGATAAGTCTGATTAGTAGTGTCAGATTATTACCATGACCAGAAAAGGGTTTTGGCTTTGTCCAAAGGACAACAGGGGCTGTGAAGTATGTGAGCAAGAGAATGACATGAGTGCTTTTTAACTGCATCGCTCTGATTGAAGGTTAGGGGTGGGTTGGAGGGAAACAAGGGGAGAAATTGGAAGACCGTTAGAAGGCTTTTGCAGGAGTCCAGGGAAGGGATTTGGACTAGAGGGTAGGATTGGTGGAGGCAAAGAGGAGATGGAATAGAGAGAAACCAGCAGGAGAGAGCGACTTCTTTGTTCTCCTTCCCCTGCAGACTTTGATCCTGGGCTACAGAGAATTATTTCCCTCTCTGTGTTAATGCAAGTCCTTCTGAGAAGCAGCTATCAAACAAGATTAGATAAGCAAATGATTGGGGAAAATACCTGTGAAGGGGAACAAATGGGGGGGGCGGGCAGGAGAAATCATCAGGCTGTGATGTAGGTCTGATNCCTCTCTGTGTTAATGCAAGTCCTTCTGAGAAGCAGCTATCAAACAAGATTAGATAAGCAAATGATTGGGGAAAATACCTGTGAAGGGGAACAAATGGGGGGCGGGCAGGAGAAATCATCAGGCTGTGATGTAGGTCTGACCCTTTGGAAAGAAAGAAGGTCCTTGATGCAGCCGAGTTCTAAGAAAGTTGGCCAAAGTTGCCTACCAAAGAAGTTCTGCATCTCCCAGAAATAGGCTCGCCTTAGTATCCCTGAAACAATGCACAGGTTTGGGACAGTGTGTAGATACTGCTCAGCATCAGTACAACTACGTGGATGGATTTCCAAGCATAGCAGCTGGTGCTGCTCCTAGACTACACCCCCTGCTTTGTAGATTGGAGATTTTCATGGCTGCCACAGACCCATATTCCACCCACAGGCTAATCTGCCTGGCAGTTCATATTTATGAAGTACCTAGATTATGGATTACACTTGTCACCATGGTATTTTCCTTTCATCCAAGGGAAAAACTGTGCTATTTATATTTATTAAGTGTCTATATTATGGAAGCTACTGCCCTCCAATGTTTTTCTTCTTTTGTCCAAGGGAAAAATTGTGAACCGTGAGGAGCTTATTAATGACAGTACCAACAAACAGGTCCTCAATCAAGTCATAAAGCAGCACCTCACAGAATTTGTTATTGAATACAACTCCGAGGTCAGTGAGCCAAAGGGTCCCTGAGAGAAGGGTAGCTGGGGCAGTTGTGTGCCTGGATGACCTATTTCCCTGGTAATTTCAGAATAAGGACCTGATTTATGAATTGCACATCCTGAATCACATGCTGCTCTTCGCCTCCAAAAGATCCGAGTCATTTGGTATGATAATGCAGCATTATAAGTTGGCATCGAAGGAATTTACAAACAAGGTATGTGGAAAGTGGTATTGCCCTTGTTGGATGGGGATCCAGGACCTGTAGACCCTAATGCTATTTGACTGCCCTGCTGATTATAAATTAAGCCAGGGAGGATTCTCATATTCATTTCCATACCGGCTTCTTTATTTGCATATTGATACTACATATTGTTTACTACTTAATTTTAAACCAGTCTCCTCCCTTCTTCCTGTCCAGTGTCTCTTCTTTTCTTGCAATACCTATGCTGCTTCATCCCTCATCTTTTTGAGACGTCTACCATAGGAATGTGAGGTTTGGTTGCTTTTTTGATGGACTATGCAAGGGTGAGTGGTTGTAGTATGGGTGGGTTTTGGCCTGCAGGTGAGGGGGAGGAGAGGCCACCCCTGCCTGAGGTAAGGGAGTAGGAACAGCCTGAAGATGTGAAGCAGAAAGGCTATAACTTTACACAGACCTGGGTTCACATTTTCTTCCAAAATAAAAATGATTTTTGTCATTGAGTTTCTAAGTCTTAGTTTCAATCACCTCATGTAAAATGGAGAACTGTGTGTAAGAATTAGAAGCACTATATGTAAAGCAATGAGCAAATGTACAATGGTACTATCATCATCTTTAGAAACAAAACTGTTTTTCTTAAGCCCTATTGCCTGTATTTATGTAGTTACCACCACTTGGGCTGTGGAAGCAATTTATTTCTTTTTTTCTCTTTATTTTTTTATAAGAAGTATGGTAATAGCAGATTTTTTTTCCTTTACAAGAAAATTACTCTAAAATTCAAGTGAGACCATTAAAAAGTTTAAAACCCAAATAAACACAAATAAAGCCACTAGGACATGAACATATTTAATATTTGTGCTACATCCTTACCACATTCTCCAGGAAGTTTCTTACAATTACAGAAATATCTTTTGTAAATATTTTTAATGCTTCATTCAATTTTAAATTTTAGATTTTTAATGTAATTCAGCTGATCACAATCTGATTGCTTCCTTTTATTTCTCTCATGTTATGATAGTCAGTACTTAGCCATATCTTCCAGATTATTATTTTTTTTAATTTAACTCTTTAATCTGGGTGGAGTTTATTTGGGCATATGCTGGTAAATAAGGTTCTTTTTTTTTTAATGTTTATTTATTTTTGTGAGAGAGAGACAGAGTGCGTGAGTAGGGGAGGGGCAGAGAGAGAGGGAGAGAGAGAATCCCCAGCAGTCTCTGTGCTGTCAGCTCAGAGACTGACCTGGAGCTCAATCTCACTAACTGTGAGTTCATAACCTGAGCCGAAATTAGGAGTCAGACGCTTAATCGCTTAACCGGTTGACTGAGCCACCTAGATACCCCTGAGATAAGGTTCTAAATGAACTTTACCCCAACTACCTAGCTTCCTGAATGCCATTTACTGATTGTGATCCATTTTAGAGCCAAAGACAAATGGATGAATACTATTCAGACAGGTCACACTCCCATATCTTATCTTGTTCACATCTAGCTAGTATTTGTTGGAAGTATTCAAGGATGGTTCTAATGCGTTGCTTTGTTTTCAGAGTCTCCCCAGCACCTGGAAGAATGTCACGCATATAACAGGGCCCTTCATATTCTGATAGATGAATGACCTGAGAGTATCAGTGTTCTCACTGTGGCCTCTAAGTGGCTACCCCACTTCCAATCTTGCTGCTTCTCTGCAACCAGAGTCATCTTTCACAAATTATTGTAGCACTTTCTGACTTATTATTCTTCAGTGGCCCTCTGTCTTATTCACATAAAACCCAACCTCCTTACTGGACCTCTGATCTCATCTCTGACACATTTCTAACTTTGTTCCCCATAACTCTCTCCCTCATGGTGCTTAAACCACACTAGCCTTTCCTTTCTATTCAAGAACACTCTATGTTCCCTGACCCCAGGCCTTTGCATTGACAATTTCCACTGCCTGATTCAACGTTTCCCTGACTTGTTAACTCATCACCCACATCTCAGCTAAGATGTCACCTCCTCAGATACTCCTCCTGACCTTCCTACCTAACACTGAGCTCTGACCTCACGTCACCTATATGGTCATGCTCTATCACAGTGCCCTTTTTACTGTCTAATTGGCACTCACTGCTATCTGAATTTATTGATTTATTCACTCCTTTGTTGTCTGTCTTTTCCACTAGAACATAAACTCCATGAGAGTGGATCTTACCTGCCTTGGGCAATTTATATCCCCCGTATTTAGTAAAATGCCTAGTAGGCACTCCATAAATATTTGTTGAATGATGACTGAATTAAGTCATAAATTCCCATGACAGAAGAATAATTTAGAATAAAAAGAACTGACATGTATTGAGCATTTTCTACCTCCTAGTTATTGAACTAAGCCATTGTCCTGTTTAATTCTCTCAACAACCCTGTAAGGTCGGTACTCTTATAAATCTCTACAAATAAGGAAACTGAAGCACAGAGAGCGTCAGTCATGGTTTTGCCCAAGGATATGGATGAAAGCTCAGGACCTCCTGACTTCCTATGGTTGTGTAGGTGGTATCCTGCACAAAGATGGTGAAACCAGGCTGAAGGACAATGCCTGTCTATGCCCTGGGGCACAGGGCTGCCTCACCTGATAGAAAGGGGCCCTGTTCTATCTTCAGAGGCACTCCAAAGACCCTGATATTTGCAGTCCATTAGTGGTCTCCCATGGCTTCCCAAGTTTCTTTCCCTCAGTAAGGGATTCTTTAGCCAATTTTAATCTTTAACCTTCTCATGGCTTCCAATCCTAGAGAGACACAGGTTTTATCTGATTTGGCAGATTCTTTTCATCATTGTGGATGCAGATGAACCCAGAAATGGACATATCTACAGATACTTCAAAATCACAGAGGTTAATATCCCATGTGTCCAAATCCTAAACTTAAGCTCTGACGCAAGGTACAAAATGCCTTCTGAGGAGATAACATATGAAAATCTCAAGAAATTTGGCCGCAGCTTCCTGAGTAGAACTGCCAAGGTAAGTTTGTTCTTGGACAAAGTTTACCTAGAACCTCAAAATTGCATAATTTTGCTGGCCTTGAACAGGGAGGCAGAATAAAGGTCAATCTCATGGTTCAAAATGGGGAAGTATCCTTCTCTCTCCACCTCTAGTATTTTCAACTTTTGACTTGTCCTGATCCTATAATTCCAGCATTGATTCTTTATTCTGAAAGTCATTCCCTTTGCAGATACTCTCAACTGAAATGCAGGAGCTCCCAAGGGCCAACATCCCCTGAAAGAGATACTTTTCCTCCTTTTGGACTCTCTTGTGAAAGATTTAAGGATAGATGGATTTTTGGGGAGAGGAGCTGGGGTGGGGATGTATTAAGCCATCAGGATTTAGCCTCCAAGGTTTTAGGGACCTCTTGTTTGGGAGGTTAGACATGAGCCTGTTTTGCTAAAAGGAAGGAGAAGATGCAGATCATATATAACACAACATCTCTTACTGTCTATGTAGCACTTGCGAAGTCCCTCAGCCACCCTGCTGCATTAGGTAACCATATTTTTTATTTACCAAGTGGAAACACTTTTGAGAGTAATGGGGGGTAAGGGGGGACACAATTCTTTAAAAGTATTCTGGAACAGAATAAACTGGAACTTTCCAGGAAAAAAGGAATATTTGGTCCCTTTCTCTCTGAGGGTTCCCATTACCTTCTGTCCATTCCCACACAGACACTCCTTCTCAAGTGAAGGCTGTTTTCTGTTTTGTTTCATTTTTTCTCTTATGCACATCATCATTACAGGCCAAGTGGTGAAGCTGGTGTCCTCCATGCCATTTCTCACTACTTTCAAAATGCCATATGCCATGCGTTTGGACTTTTAGATCACCTGCTCCTACCCTCCACTGCTCTCCTCTGACCATGTCCCTTTCACTCTCTGAGGACTTAAGCTCATTGCAGACTTGCTTTCTATCCTTTCTCCGCCATCATCTTCAGAGACGTCAGTGTCCAAAAACTCTGGTCTCTCCTCTAATTGGTGCATGCCATTCCAGCCACCTACTCTCGTGGCCACACTTTAGAGATGGCAGCCCCCATGAAAACCTGATTTCAAGCTTCCCATCCTTTTAGTTCCTTTTTCTAGTATCCATATTGTTGTAATTCCTTACCCTTCTCATGGTCTCCAACCTCCTGATCCCACTGCACAATCTCTTCCTTCACTTGGATCCCATGGTTCATCACTCTGGTGATGATTCCCTTAATGCCTTTATCCCTTTATTCCTTCATCTACCTTCTACCTTCTTTACACCCTGTGGAATTTATAAGGCAAAATCACAACCGTGGTTGAACCCACTTCATGTCCCTACTGCTTCAAGGCCAATGCTAGAGAAAAAGAACATCCTGAGGCAGGCTGGGTTCAATGAATCACAAACCTCCCATGGGCTCTTTGAAATGTCTTGACATCTCTACAGAAATTTCTATTAGTGTGTTCATTCTCAACATCTCTGGGTCTCTTTGTCCTCATACCCCATTCCTTCTTCCAGTCTCAGGTAAGCATGAAACCACACATCATTAAGACAAAGGCCTCTCATTTTCCATCAACACATCTACAAACCTACCTGGAGTCCTATCCATTCTCTCTCTCTCTTCCCTCCTATTTAACCTCAGGAGGTGTCTGTCTCCTTCTCAAGGGCCAACACATCCTCCAAGCTCTTGCAGTAGAGATGAGGATCCTTCACATGACTTACGAGATGTCACATGCCTGGTCTGGCCCATTTCTAATTTCCATCTTTTTCACCATTTCCCATCTTCCACGTACAACCCCACCCTCTTTATGCTTCCTCAGAAAGAATCTTCAAGTCCTTTCCAGAGGCTGGGGTCAGGATGAGTGAAGTATTTGTAGGAGAGGAGTTGGTGAACTGGGCACAGGCCAGACAGCTATATATATTAAGGATTTGGTGTCCTGAGAGCAATGGAAAGCCAAATTTGCATGGTGAAAATAAAACCCTACTGGTAGAATAAAGGTGTAGAGAAAATTAGGAAGTGCAGAAGGAACTCTGTGGGGCTACTGCAGTGATCTAGATGAGAGATTAAGGATACCTGGGTGGGGGAGCAGCAGTGCAGATGGAGACAAGGGTATGGGTTCAAGAGACTGCAGGAAGCAATGGTTGTAGAGAAAAATATATGTTGTGAGATTTCTACCACTTCCTTCAAAGAGAAGCAGAGTTACATTCATTCTTTGATGCGTCCTTTCACAAAATATTTGCTGAGGTCCTACTATGTATCAAGCTGTGGATACTCAGTGATGAAGACAGAAAAATCCCTTCTGACATTCTGTCTAGTATAGCAGAGACACGTTAATCAAATAACTAGAAAAGAAAATAATGAGAAAAATAAGATATAAATGATAAACTTGAATAAGTGATAAAAGGAAAAATATCAAATGTTATGAGAACTTGTGGTATAGCAGGATCTGATCTAGTCTGGGGAGAGTCAGGGAAGCCCTCCCTTGAGATCTTTCTGAACGGTAAATCTGAGTTAACTGAATAAAGAAAGGAGAGCAAGAATGAGGAGTGGGGAAGGTCCTCCAGACACAGGAATGGCATAAACAAAGGCCTGAAGTGGAAGAAAACTAGCCCTTTAGGTAAATAGAAGACCAATACAGTTGAAGAAAGCAAAGAAAGAATGGTAATGAGTTTGGTGAGGCTGGTGGGAGCCAAAGTGTGATAAGGGTTTAACAGGTCATATAAATTATCTTGGTTTTGATTCAGGAAGTAATTGGGAGCAGTTACACTTTAGAGGGGAGGGCAAGAAAAACAGGTTGAACATGAGCATTTCAAATTCTTTTCCAACACTCTTGTTAAGAATAAGATAAAACTTCTGATTATTTCCCATCAGTGCAAAGTGCCTCAACTGCCAACCCCTTTCTGGAGACTGTTAGATCTCTCAAATTTGCTTCCTAGAAACATCAATCCAGTGAAGAGGTTCCAAAATATTGGGACCAGGGGCCAGTTAAGCAACTCGTTGGGAAGAACTTCAACATGGTGGTCTTTGACAAGAAAAGGGACGTATTTGTGATGTTCTGTAAGTATCTCTGCAGAGGCTATGAGAAGGCAATGGCCCAGACATTACTTTTCAAATGTTGCTCTTAAATTCTTGGGCCCCCCAAACTCCAAAATCTATCAAAACACCATGCTAAGGATGGTTTTCTAACATCCAAAGAGTTTGGATTAAGATGCTATCACCTACAATGCAACTCTTCCTGAAAATCTAATTCTTGGAACATGTGGAATACCTTCCATACAATCCAGGCCTGTGGCTTTTTCAACGAGGCCTTCTGCTGAGCCATTCTATACTTCATCTCATTTAATCCTCATGACACACTTTTGAAGGTAGCTACTATTATTGCTCTCACTTTGCATTTGACTAAACATAGTCTCAGGTCGGTGAAGAAACTTTTCCAAAGTCAGGCAGCAAATAAGTGCTGAGAACTGGGATTGGAGCCTAGGCAGCCTGACCCCAGTGCCTTGGCTGGTAACTGCTGTACAGAATAGCAGTTTTGGCTTTCAGTAACTTATCAAAACGCCCGTATTTAACCTATCTGAGGTGGTGTGGCCAAGCTGGAGACTCAAATCCTGTAGGAAGAAAGTGTAGCAGTGTCTGACACACTGCAAGCACTTGATAAATAACAGCTATTATTGCTATTATTATTCTTATTGTTGTAATTATTTCCAGTGCTTGCTTAAGGACTATTGCTCTTTCTCTACTCTTTCTGATTTGCATGTGAAGAGTCCTAACTGGGGACTTCTCTCCTACTCTGAGATACAGAGAGAGTGACATTGAAGTTACTTCAGATATCTCTTTTATTTACTATTTATTGAGAACTTACAATGGGCCTGGTATGAGTTGGCTGTTTACATACCCACTCTTCTTTCCTCCTCAAAACAAGCCTCTTAGGAAGGTCCAGGGGATTTCTCCATGATACCTATCAGGGAATTTAGCCTCAGAAAGATTAATTACTTTATCCTAGGTCACACAGTAAATTCATTGTAAGGCAAAAATTCAAATCAAGCTCTGATGACATTATTTCCTGAGGGCTGGATTGCAACATGCAGACCTTTAAAAATTTCATTGAAATGGACTCTCATCCACAGGGTGAGGTGTTTAAGGTCTGCATGGTTGAATAACCATGATCTGTTCCCTTGACGTGAGAGGGTGGGCAGCTTTTCTATCCTTACCTGACACTGGAGTTATGAGAATGCTCATTTGGTTCTGGTAAAAGGCAAAAAGCAGCCTCATTTTCTTGGAAGCAGGCCTCTCAGATTGGCCCCCTGCTATTCAAACCCAGGGTCCATTGGGCTCCAGGGGAGCTGCGGGGAGAGCAGATGGTCATGGAGGCACTTGGTTTATAAATGGAGGGATGATCATCCAAATGCAGAGTGTCAGGGTCCTGGAGGCCACCTCTCCCACAGAGTCAGAAATGTTAATGGGACCACAAAGAGCAGGGAAGGTTCAGTTTCTTTCCATGCTGGAGCTGGTCCCTGATTCTCTCCAGAGGGCTAGGTGCCTAGGCCAGACTCAAAGCTTAAAGCAACTGTCCCTAAGGAAGTCCAGTGTCCCCTTTCCAGGGGTCACTGTACTTGTTACAGCTTCCTTTTCACCTCTTAGGCACATTCTCCATTATGGGACTAAAAGGCAGTGTACTATAATGGTCACACACAAGTCAAAGCAGCCTGACTTCAAATCCCACTTCCTCTGAGCGAAATAAGTCAGGCAGAGAAGGACAAATATCATATGTTTGCACGTATAGGAGGATTAGGAGGAACTTGACGGAGGAACAAGGGGGAGAAGAAGGGCGGAAATGGTGGGGGAAAGGGAGAGAGGCAAACCATGAGAGACTCTTGAATGCTGACAAAAACTGAGGACTGATGGATGTGGGGGGAGGGGGGCATGGGCATGGAGGAGGACACTTGTGGGGATGAGCACTGAGTGTTATGTGGAAACTAATTTGACAATAAACTATTAAAAAAAAAATAAGTAATAAAGTTAAAAAAAAAAAAATCCCACTTCCTCTCCTTAATTACCTAGGTGACCTTGGACTGTGAGCTTAACTTCTGTTGGAAAACTCTTGGGCTCTCGCTCTCTCTCTCATACTCACACACACACGATTTCTGGTAGAACATGAGGAATTGTTTAGCATAAATATTTTTGGTTTTTTTCTCTTCAACTGGAGCGGAAAACTGTTAAAGGAGAAACAAAGAATAGAAGAAAATGTTCCAGCATATTCAAAGTGTTAGTGTCCGGACAGAAGGGGACTATATCAACTTTTTTCTAACTTATTTAATAATGACCAGGTACTGTGATTGAAATGCAAAAATAGTGTAATATACTGTTAAAAGAAAGAAACAGTGCAATTTGCAAAGCAACAGAACTATTAGTAGAACATGGTGATGGTGTTTACGGGGGTAGCACTGGCTTTCAGTTTCATTAGTGTGAACTTGAGCAATGGCCCTTCTCTTTCAGATGCACCCTGGTCAGAAAAGTGTAAGGCACTCTTCCCAGTGTTGGAGGAGTTGGGCAGAAAGTATCAAAACCACTCAACAGTCACCATTGCCAAGATTGACATCACGGCAAATGACATTCAGCTGATGTACCTGGACCGGTACCCCTTCTTCAGGCTCTTCCTCACGGACTCTCAACAAGTGAGGAGCTCTTGGGACCCACATACCTGGAAATGCCATTATGTCATCATCACAAAACTAGTTTCTCCCTATCTCCAGCTCTGCCTTGTACCAAAACAGCTTCATTCTCAGCTTAAGCCCCTATTATCGTCTCATGTTCAGTTTGAAGAATGCTTTCCATTAGCTTCCCCAGAAGTCCCAAGACTTGCTGTAATTGGGTCCAGCTTGGGTTAGCTGCTCTGCCCTTATCCAATCAGTGTTGTTAGGCAGATGTGAATGTCTTGATTAGTCAGGCCTGGTTTCTTCCGGTACTGGGGCTGAGCTCTATGTAGACTATTATGGAATAAGGTAGGGGGAATTTCGACATGAATATTGAGGGTGGGGTGCTACAAGAAGAAGGAAGATCACGTGATAGACAGTCAATGTCTTTTACACTTCAGTATTATAATCACCAAGCATCGCCAATGTCATGGGACATACTCTCCATGCTACTTTGCTTTGGCATGTGGGGAAGGATGTCCATCAAAACAATGCAAGCCAAGATTCCTGCTCCCAAGAAGAGTATGACTGAGTGTGGGAGAGAAGTCATGATGTAGGCCCACCTCTATATGCAACTGGAATTGAAGGAGACAGATTCTGGAAGGCAGATATTTCATGCAGACATGAGATTCTGAAGAATGCTGAGGATTTAAATCAGATTAGAAGAGGGATGTGAACTATAGGCAGGAAGTATAATATTAACGAGGATGTGGGCGGAAGGGTGGCCATAGCACTCTGAAGGAGATGCCATCCTTCTGGTACAGAAGATACATGTTGGGGAGTGGTAGAAAATGAGGCTGGGTTGAGAGGGTGGAGCTGTCACAGATCTTCAGTTATCTGAAAAGGAGTTTAGACAACCAATGGCAGTAAACAGCTTCATAATCTTCTTAAAAACTAAAAGAGGAAAGGGAACTAGTGTGGACTGAGCAATGATCATGTATCAGATACTTTGTAAAATAAGAACTATTCTTATTCTTCTTGTTATGATAATAATGTCAACCATATGTAGTACTCACTAAGAGTCAGGTACTGTTTTAAGTACCTTTCATATAGTAATTCATTAAATTCTTACAACATATGTGGTAGGTAATGTTGTTATCTTCACATTACAGATAGGAAAACTGAGTCATAGAGAGGTTAAATAGGGTTTGAGCCTTGACGATGTGGCTCTAAAGTCCATGCTCTAAGCACTACATTATATGTATGTATATATATAATATTTTGTGGGAAGAAAATACAGTTTTGACCTTGTTCCATTTTCTTCCTAGGCTGTACTGTATAAGGGAGAACATACCGTGAAGGGCTTTTCTGACTTCCTGGAAAGTCAAATCAAGACCAGGATTGAGAATGAGGATGAGGTAAGGTGAAACAGTAGCGCCCTGGATTATTCTGTCTCACACAGAATCATCAAGAACCCAAAGGACTAGGAGAGAGTGTGTCCATAATCTTGTATTCTCTGGAGATCACTGATGACCGGTGAACAACTACCCACTGTGGATGACCTTATTTCAAGGGCACTTACTACAAGGAAGCAGAAATAGCGGACTTTAGAAACGGAGGGAAAGGCAAAGACTCTGAGGTTTCCTAAGGCTACTTTCCTGGGTCTTCTGTTTCTGAGTGGGTAACCAGATGTCCTGACAGGATCCAGCTCTCTGGCATTATTTTCCTGGTGGATGGGATGGCAATCCTCATTTTCTCTGAATCCTGTTCCTGCCTCTGAGGCGATCTGCAGGAAGGTGCCATCTCTGTTAGTTAGGACCCTTTCAGTTGCAAATATCAGAAACACTACTCTTTGGTTTAAGCAACAATGGGAACTTAACCCACATAACTAGTAGAACGTCAGGTGGATTCAGAAACTCAAACTCATTTACTGTCTCCTCATCTCTGTTTTACCTATTATAGCTTTATTCCCAAGCAGTCACTTCCCCATGGAAGGTCAAAGATTTCCCCACAGCGCTGAACTAATATCCTCTCAGCTTAGAAAGCAAGTGCCTAGGGGTGCCTGGGTGGCTAAGTCAGTTGAGCTCAGATCATGATCTCTTGGTACTGTGAGTTGAAGCACTACATGGGGCTTGTGCTGTCAGCACAGAGCCCACTTCAGATTCTCTGTCCCCTTTCTCTCTGCCCCTCCTCTGCTCATGCTCTCCCTCTCTCTCTCTCTCAAAAATAAATAAATATTAAAAAAAAAAAAAAAAAAAAAAAGAGGGGCACCTGGGTGGCTTAGTCGGTTAAGCATCTGACTTCAGCTCAGGTCATGATCTCTCTCTGAAGCCTGGTGCCTGCTTCAGATTCTGTGTCTCCATCTCTCTCTGCCCCTCCCCAAATCGTGCTCTCTCTCAAAAATAAGTAAGAATTTTAAAAAAAGAAAAAAAAGAAAAAAAAAGAAAAAAAGAAAGCAAGTACCTACTTCTTAGTACTCCTAGCAAATGTCCTAGATAGGGATTCATGATAGGCCTGGGTCACATACCCAGCCCTGGAGCTAGACCTGGGGCAGCCACAACTGTGGTCTTAGAGTGGAAGAAGGGGGTTCCTCAAAGGCTCTCTTTCCTGAGGGGCAAAACCACAGTGGGCTCTGGCACCTACGAGGATGCTCAAACTGCCTCTCTCTGGGCATTTCCAGAAAAAGAAGGTTTGGTAATTACAATCACAATTATCACATATTTTTTGCCTCTTTATTTCTTTTTTTTATTTTTTTTATTTTTTATTTTTTTAAATGTTTTATTTATTTTTAGGAGAGAGAGAGAGAGACAGCGTGAGCAGGGGAGGGTCAGAGAGAGAGGGAGTCACAGACTGAAGCAGGCTCCAGGCTCTGAACTGGCAGTCAGCACAGAGCCCGACGCGGGGCTCGAACCCACGAACCGTGAGATCATGACCCAAGCGAAAGTCGGACGCTTAACCGACTAAGCCACCCAGGCGCCCCGCCTCTTTATTTCTTTATCCTACTTCCTCCCTCCTTTCTTTTCTTGGATAGTTGTTGTCTACTGAGCAAAGTAAAGTGACAGAAGAGGAGGCATTAGCTGAGGAAAAGGAAGTACCTGTTACCAAGAAAGCATTACCTGACCAGAGGTTGCCTGAGATGGAGAATGTGACAAAGCTGGAAGACCCAACTGGGCAGAAGGAACCAGCCAAGGAGGAGGAGGAGAAGGTGGGTAAGCCAAAGGGACTTCCAAAAGAAGAGAAGAAACCAAAAGTGAAGGAAGAACTGTAGCTTCTCCAAAGCCAAGAGCCATTTTCCAGGTCCTGGCCTCATTTTCTAAGTGGATCTGCTCTAAAAAAATGATGTATCATTGCAGTGGATGGAGGCTGGGTAATTAAAAACTCCTGAATGTCTCTGNATACCAACCCTTTATCTGATATGTCGTTTGCAACTATCTTTTCCCATTCAGTTGGTTGCCTATTAGTTTTGTGGGTTGTTTCCTTTGCCGTGCATGCATTACCTATTTTTTGTGGTTGGTGCTGCCTTAGAAGAACTGTTTGGCCCAGAATTCAGACAGGTTTGCAATTGAAGCCATAACTGAAACATTTACTGAGTGTTTACAACATGCTGCACAGTCATGTAATTCTCACATCACTTTCGTTATCCCCATTTTACACGTGAGGGAACTGAGGCAAAGAGAGGTTAAGCAACCAAGTCAGGATCACAGAGCCAGAAAGCCCTTGACATATGATCCCAGGCACTCTCACTCCAGAGACTACATTTAACCACTCTACATACCACCTCCTCCACTAGGTTGGAGTCCCCAGAGTGTGGCCGAAACTTACAAACGAAGTGGACTGATTTGTTTAGGCTTCATTTTGGCACAGTAAGAAAGAGATACAGCCCTGAACATGTCCTCAGTCTTATATATTTCAGTATGTGATGCACTCTCTTAAGCAGCAAGGTGTTAGGATAATCCTCAAGCCCGTTTGTTTACTACCCTAAAAGTAATTCCACCCATACATGTGACTCCAGCCACTTGCACTGACTCTACCCACTTCTGTCCACTGACATGCCCCACTTATCTCCATGTGACTCCATACACTTCCCTCCACCTTCACCCACCATTCTCTGCCAAAGAAGTCTCTCCAATGGTGCTTCTATTGCCATTCTGTAGTTCCTTGCCCACCTCCCACCAATATTCCATAAAGCTGCTGAAATTATCTTTTACAAAGCCATTTTCTTGAAAACTGGCAACACTATCTTGTTTTAACTCTGTAATGGCATCTTTATCCCTTTCAGAATAAGATTGGTCGGTTCACCATGCTTTCCAGGCCTGGAAAGTTCTGTCTCCACAGGTATCTTCTGTTCCTTTCTCTCTCTGTGTCATTTTCTAGGCTCCAGCCATACTTCCTGTATATTCTTGAATAGTTCAAGTGCTTTCTCTCTTCATGGCTGGTCCTTCTGCCTAAATGCACACATGATGCACTCCCACAGATCTTCGTGCAGATGTCTTTTCTATCCTTCAAGCCTCAGTTCAAATGTCACCACCTCTAAGAGGGCTTCCTAGGTACCAATATTTGTAAGCACGTTATTTTGCTATGCACTAATATACTGCTTGATTCCCCCACCGGTGGGTAATCCCTTGGAGAGCAGATATATCTCTTCTCTTCTCCACTGTATTCCTAATGCCTAGAATGCCACTTGGACACAATAGGTGCTCAGTAAATAAGTATCCATAGATCAAATGAAATTTGATTTCAGCCAGCACCCTATCTCTGAGATACATGATTTAACTGTCATCCCCAAAGGTAGGTGCTAACAGAGTTGCCTGGAAACCCGAATTATATCTGCATTAGTTTCCTATTATTGCTCTGACAATTACCACAAATTTAGTGGCTTGAAAAAGTACCAACTTACTCTCTTATAACTCTGGAAGCTAGATTGAAAGTCAATTTCACTGAGCAAAGTCAAGGTGTCAGGAGGATTGGTCCCCTCTGGAAAAATCCCTTGACTTGCCTTTTCTAGCTTCTGAGGTCTGCTTACATTCCTTAGCTCATGGGCCTGCCCAGACAACCTCATATCAAGATTTGAACTTAATGGTACTGCAAAGTCCTCTTTGCCATGTAAGGTAGCATTCACAAGTTCTGGGGACTAGCACAGAGACATACTGGGAAGTCATTATTCCCTTGACCACAGACTCATGCTGCTGATTTGTGTTAATCATTTTGGCCAAGTGGCAATAGAACTCCTCTTGAAAAGCGGGGCGTAATATTTCACAGACCAAAGTCTCTGCAAACCATCTGGGCCTTTCCACTTGCCATGTATTATATGAGGGAAAGGCTGTTTATACCTCTTCAGGTTTCCTAAGCCAGGTCCTATACCTCCTTCTCCCACCCCCAAACCTGGCGTATCCACATCCAGATGAAGCAGGGAACAGCCTGGGGCCCTACAACTCACCTGAGCCAGATTGCCCTGACAGGGGCAGGTGTTAGTATTCAGGACATGGTGTGAGGCTCACCTGCCTCAGCCTTAAGGCTATGTAACTGCTGGTCAAAGGAGGGGTTCATGGGGGCTGCTAGGAATAAATCACACACAACAGAGTTCCCAACTGGCCACTAGCCAGAGAATGGATGTGCTACCTGCAAGTCTCCCATGTGTATCTGGGGCTCAGGTTGGGATAAGCAGTTATAGGTATGTAAGGCCTGTAATGGCCCTCTCTTGGAAATGTCTTCCCCACCTTGACTCATTTTCTACCCCCTCCCAATACACAACACTCTCACAAAAGTCCTTTGTATTCTGTTTGATCAATTTTTCAAATTTCTCCACACTTTAGCTTCACTTCCTCACAAAAAGACCTAAAAGCACCTATTCCTCATGGCCAAACATGGAATGTTCTTTACCCCCAAGGGGTGCAATGCATCTTACAAGTAAATCTGAAAAAGATATGGGGTTTAGTTTGGATTTAACACAGGCTAGCTAGGTCATCTCAGGGAAGCAACTTAATCTTTCTGATCCACAGTCTTCTTGGTAACATGTGTTGGAACATTTATTGTGTCTGGCCTAAGAGAAGGCACTCAGTAAGTAACAGCTGTCAAGGTTATTAAGATCAAATCTCCTACCCATGTTTAAAAGTTGAGAGAAGAGCATTCCAAGAAAATGGGAACTTCTGATAAACTGACTAAGGTTTGTTCAAAAATATTTTTTGACTACTTTTCTGGAAGCAAGAGAAAGAAAAAAAAGCAACTGTATTTGGCAATGTGGATGTGTTTGGTGGTCTTGATGAGCAAAGTCAATGGAGCTGGCAGATCAGGAAGCATATCAGTGTGAACCTTATTGGAGAGTGTGCAGATAAATCTGTGAAGTTTGGCTATGAGTGGCTGGAAAATAGGATGGTGGCTGGAGGGAGTGTGGGGTCAAAGGAATGTTTCTATGGAAGGAACTAGCAGATGAGAATACTCTCAAGTGTCTACAATAAGAGGAAGTTACAGGAGGAAGCAGTAAGTGAAGGTGAGGAAGAAAGTTTATCAGCCCAGGAAGAAGAATGCTACCTTCATCATGACAGGAGAGGAGATGTGGAAGATGAGTCCAGAGACAGGAAGACGGAGAAGATGAGGGAGGCATCGCTTAGTGGCTCCATGAGTACACCATGATGTTATTAAATGTGTGGGGCTGGGAAAGGGTGAGAGTTTTGAAGAAGGAGTGGAAAACTAGAGAAACAGCACAGGAGGGATGATCCAGCTGCTCTGAGTGCAGGTGACGTTTACTGTCTTAAAATGTAGGTTTTACAAACAACCCAGTAAAGAAATGGGCAGAAGATATGAACAGACACTTCTCCAAAGAGGACACACAGATGGCCAACAAACACATGAAATGATGCTCAGCATCCCTACTCATCAGGGAAATACAAATCAAAACCACACTGAGATACCACCTCACGCCAGTCAGAGTGGCTAAAATGAGCAAATCAGAGAACTCTAGATGCTGGCGAGGATGTGGAGAAACGGGCACCCTCCTACACTGTTGGTGGGAATGTAAACTGGTGCAGCCCCTCTGGAAAACAGTGTGGAGGTTCCTCAGGAAACTAACAATAGAACTCCCCTATGACCCAGCAATAGCACTGCTAGGAATTTACCCAAGGGATACAGAAATGCTGATGCATAGGAGCACATGTACCCCAATGTTCATAGCAGCACTCTCCACAATAGCTAAAACATGGAAAGAGCCTAAGTGTCCATCAACAGATGAATGGATCAAGAAGATGTGGTTTATCTATACCATGGAATACTACATGGCAATGAGAAACAATGAAATCTGGCCATGTGTAGCAACATGGATGGACCTTGAGGATGTTATGCTGAGTGAAATAAGTCAGGCAGAGGACAAATATCATATGTTTGCACGTATAGGAGGATTAGGAGGAACTTAACGGAAGACCATGGGGTAGAAGAAGGGTGGAAATAGTGGGGGAAAAGGGGAGAGGCAAACCATGAGAGACTCTTGAATACTGACAAAAACTGAGGACTGATAGATGTGGGGGGGGGAGGGGGACACGGAGAGGGGCACTTGTGGGGATGAGCACTGGGTGTTATATGGAAACCAACTTGACAATAAACTATTTGTAAAAAAAATAAATAAATAAAAAGATAAAATTGCTTACATATCAAATCATAAAAAAAATAAAAAAATAAAATGTAGGTTTTATTATTATTCAGGTACGGCAAGGCTAACCATGAGAAGGTGGATGCCATTGAAAACATAGTTAATTATATTCTTGGGTCCCAAGAGGAGGGGACACACCCCCAAGAGGAGGGGTAAATCAGGAGGTCAAGGGAGAAGGGGGAAGATGAGCAAGAGCCTCTCTTGTGGTTTCCATGGGAAGGAAAAAGAGATGCATGATAAGTAGGTTTTGGACTGGCTAGTTTGAATAAATTTCAGTGGGCCCTGGAAAGTGGGAATTGGGAATCCTGGGAATCATCCCTGGTTGCCTGGTGCCTGGCCATGGGATGATTAGGGCAGGGAAATAGTGCCTAAGAGTGAGAACTCTGGGCAAAGGAGGGCTTGGGGGGTAGACTGTGGGTGATTGATTTGCATACGAAAGGCAGATCTCTGCTATCTGTAGGAATTAGTTAGCTTGGAGGGGCAGTCCCTCAGCAACCAGCAAAGCCCCAAGATGTAAAAGCATCAAATAGAGAAACTATAAAAATGTGGTTATTGGACTTATAAATGGTCTCCAAAACAAATGCCCCATTTTCTGGCCTGTGGCCTTTGCCCAGACAACCTCAGGAGCCACCCAGAGCCTCCATTTTAATCTTTTAAAGACACTTGGACTTGGGTTTAGACAGGGCATCATATGCACCAACCAGAAATGATATTCCCCACCAGAAATGGAGAAGAAGATTATTTTCTTCTTAAACAATAGGAGAAAAAATAAAGGAAAGGACACAAACAGCCAGTTTAGAAAAGAACAAATAACCAACAAATGAAGAGATAATGACTTCTCTTTTCACTGAAGAATTGCAAAAGTAAATAATGAGGTTTCTCACTTATTTTTTGACAAAGATAAAAGAAAGTGTACAATGCTCAGGGTCAGTACTATGGTAGGACCATAAAGTAATTTTAAAAAATCTCTCTGGGGTGCTGTTTGGGAAGAGGTATCAAAATTCATAAAACTCTACCACTTCTTTGACCCAGAAATTTCACTCCTACAAAATTATCCTGAGGGGGCTCTGTCATTTTCTACCTGTGTGACTGTCCATCAGCAAAGCAGCATTGGCAGTGACTTCCATGGGTAGAATCGCTACTACATGTCTGTCCTTACATCTTCTCCTTCAACCACCATAACTACTCTAGGAGATAGGCACTTTCCCTTTATGATGAAAATGACCTCAGGAAGATTAAGAAATGAGCCCTCTGGCATGCAATAAATGGCTGATGAAAAGCCAGACCAACTGAATCAAAACTCAGTCTACTCAGTCATGAAGTTATCCACCTCCTAAAGGGCCTGTCCTCATGGGAACTCAGATTCCTTGTTTCACAGAGTGGGTCTGGTCCAATGATGTCTCAAGTACCTCCTGGCTCCAACCTTCAACTGTTTTCAGCTCTTCTCCTGCCATGCCTGGACCATCGAAGAGCTTGCCTAGCCTGTGAGGATGGAGTGTGCTTCTAAAGGGTCCTCTTTCCAGGGCAGGGAACCCAAATGGCCACAGGTACATGTCCCAATGGGGACAATAGACACTCCTTTTTAGGGCTCATGGGTCACTCAGTCAGTTGGGCATTTGACTCTTGACTTTGGCTGAGGTCAGGAACCCAGGGTCATGGGATCGAGCGCCATGTCTGGCTCTCAATGAGCATGGAGCCTGCTTAGGATTTCTCTCCCCACCACGCCACCCTCTGTCCTGCTCCTGCTCTCAAATTAAAAAAACAAAACCAAAAACATCTCTTTTCTTCCCAAGTCAGTCTGGCTTGAGATACTAGCCTCTGCTTGCCCCCTTGAGTCCACTTTGTCCTTCTCAATGAGCAAGAAAAAGCCTAGTACCTTGGCACTGCTTTTCCAGTTAATTTCTAACTAAGGAATCTCTTTATGTCAAAAGGTGCAAAACAGAGGCCTTGTATTTGCAGGCACAAGTTTGACCCCCAATGTCAATCATTTGAGGTGTCAACATATTAGGAAAATGAACAACAACCTGACAGCCTAGGAAAGGAAAATACTGTGCCCAAAGGGGAAAATATTCTGCCCTCAAGAAAACAATCTCAAGAAACAGAACCAGAGGATAATTGGAGGAAAGACTGCCAGCCAGTGGTAGATGTATATATAGGAGGCACGTACTTGTAAACAGATTAATTCTACCTTTCTGGCTTCAGGTAAGGCTATCTACAGCTCTCTCTTCTCCTAGCCACTTCTGCCCCACCTACCTGTCTGTTACTTCCCATTCTGCTTGGGGGCGGGGGGTGGGGGGAGAAAATCAAGAGATTGGACACTTGGGTCAGACCTAGAGAGTGAGTCCTTCCTCTGCTGATAATTGGCTTCATTATCTTTGGTTTGTCAGTCTTCCTCTCTGTGAGACTGTGCTCTGTGCTTTTCTAATAACAATGACTACTATTTCTTCACTCATTCAGTGCATGTTAGTTAAGTGCCTACCATGTACCAGGCACTGAAAATATAGCAGTGAACAACAGCATTGGCTATGTGCTAGGCCCTGCTTTGCATATATCATCTTACTTAATACCCATGACAATATGCAGTCAGTTATTACCCACCACAGTGTTTTCAAAGTATAGGTCACACCCATTAGTGGATCATGAAATTATTTGTGGATTATATCCAAAATTTTCTTTTAACTAAATACTATAGACAATGTCAACCAGCAATGCACACAGTAATGATAAGAATTTTTTTTAAACTTCTATTATGTGTTTATGTGTATGTATATAGGCAGGCACATACACAAGCAACTATACCAATTTATGGCAAAAAATATTTTCTTTATAGCAGATCCTAGCCATAAAGGTTTGGAAAACACTGCTCCAGAACACAAAGTTCTTTGATCATAAGGACATCAAACTAAGCCTGGCACATCATAGGCACTCAGTTTGTGGAAGCAATGATCCATATTTCATAGATGAGGAAACTAATTGTTAGTGAAGTGAAATACCTTGCCCAAGGTCACACTGTTAGCGACTGGTAAAACAGGGATTTGAAACCCTGTTGCAGGCTCCAAGTCCTAAACATTTAACCACCATGCTAAACTACTTTGCTGCTGGAAAAATTGGGGTAGTATTTTACCTACCTAGGATTTTACCTACCTAGGATTATTTCACCAATTGAGTGAAATAATAAGTGACCACTCTGTAAACATTAACATTCATTGTGAAGGTTAATCGACTCTCGAGTTTCCTATCTCACACTACTTCTTTGCGATATGTGAGTTGCATAAAGTAAGAGATCTTGCCTATCCTGTTCATTGTTTTCTTTGGGGTGTAGCCCCCTGTTTGGCACGTGGTAGCTACTCAATAAACGTTTGTTGAATAAATAAGTGGATTTGGGGAAGTTGAAAGTTTTCCAGCAGGGGATTGGGAGTTGGCTGTTAACCCAAAGCTGCCTCCTATGATGGTGAGTCCAGAACATTCTACCCCATTTTGCTTCCTGTTCCAAATGAGACTCAGTTCTTCCAGATGTACAGAGACG